>NW_025963585.1:0-300000 GCF_910591885.1 Bombus terrestris | reverse complement strand
ACGTGGGACAACGTGGCACAACGTGGGACAACGTGGGACACCGTTGGACATCGTTGGACAACGTGGGACAACGTGGGACAACGTGGGACAACGTGGGACAACGTGGGACAACGTGGGACAACGTGGGACAACGTGGGACACCGTTGGACACCGTTGGACACCGTTGGACATCGTTGGACACCGTGGGACAACGTGGGACAACGTGGGACAACGTGGGACATCGTGGGACAACGTGGGACAACGTGGGACAACGTGGGACAACGTGGGACATCGTGGGACAACGTGGGACAACGTGGCACATCGTTGGACACCGTGGGACAACGTGGGACAACGTGGGACAACGTGGGAAACCATGGAACAACGTGGGACAACGTGGGACATCGTTGGACATCGTTGGACACCGTGGGACAACGTGGGACAACGTGGGACAACGTGGGACAACGTCGGACAACGTGGGACAACGTGGGACAACGTGGGACAACGTGGGACAACGTGGGACAACGTGGGACACCGTTGGACATCGTTGGACAACGTGGGACAACGTGGGACAACGTGGGACAACGTGGGACAACGTGGGACAACGTGGGACACCGTTGGACACCGTGGGACACCGTTGGACACCGTTGGACATCGTTGGACACCGTGGGACAACGTGGGACAACGCGGGACAACGTGGGACAACGTGGGACACCGTTGGACACCGTGGGACACCGTTGGACACCGTTGGACATCGTTGGACACCGTGGGACAACGTGGGACAACGTGGGACAACGTGGGACAACGTGGGACAACGTGGGACACCGTTGGACAACGTGGGACAACGTGGGACATCGTTGGACACCGTGGGACAACGTGGGACAACGTGGGACAACGTGGGACAACGTGGGAAAACGTGGGACAACGTGGGACAACGTGGGACAACGTGGGACACCGTTGGACACCGTGGGACACCGTTGGACACCGTTGGACATCGTTGGACACCGTGGGACAACGTGGGACAACGTGGGACAACGTGGGACAACGTGGGACATCGTGGGACAACGTGGGACAACGTGGGACAACGTGGGACAACGTGGGACATCGTGGGACAACGTGGGACAACGTGGGACAACGTGGGACATCGTGGGACAACGTGGGACAACGTGGGACAACGTGGGACAACGTGGGACACCGTTGGACACCGTTGGACACCGTTGGACACCGTTGGACATCGTTGGACACCGTGGGACAACGTGGGACAACGTGGGACAACATGGGAAACCATGGAACAACGTGGGACAACGTGGGACACCGTTGGACATCGTTGGACATCGTTGGACACCGTGGGACAACGTGGGACAACGTGGGACAACGTGGGACAACGTGGGACAACGTGGGACAACGTGGGACAACGTGGGACAACGTGGGACAACGTGGGACAACGTGGGACAACGTGGGACAACGTGGGACAACGTGGCACAACGTGGGACAACGTGGGACACCGTTGGACATCGTTGGACAACGTGGGACAACGTGGGACAACGTGGGACAACGTGGGACAACGTGGGACAACGTGGGACAACGTGGGACAACGTGGGACACCGTTGGACACCGTTGGACATCGTTGGACACCGTGGGACAACGTGGGACAACGTGGGACAACGTGGGACAACGTGGGACAACGTGGGACAACGTGGGACAACGTCGGCCAACGTGGGACAACGTGGGACAACGTGGGACAACGTGGGACATCGTGGGACAACGTGGGACAACGTGGGACAACGTGGGACAACGTGGGACATCGTGGGACAACGTGGGACAACGTGGGACAACGTGGGACACCGTTGGACACCGTTGGACACCGTTGGACACCGTTGGACATCGTTGGACACCGTGGGACAACGTGGGACAACGTGGGACAACGTGGGAAACCATGGAACAACGTGGGACAACGTGGGACACCGTTGGACATCGTTGGACATCGTTGGACACCGTGGGACATCGTTGGACACCGTGGGACAACGTGGGACAACGTGGGACAACGTGGGACAACGTGGGACAACGTGGGACAACGTGGCACAACGTGGGACAACGTGGGACACCGTTGGACATCGTTGGACAACGTGGGACAACGTGGGACAACGTGGGACAACGTGGGACAACGTGGGACAACGTGGGACAACGTGGGACAACGTGGGACAACGTGGGACAACGTGGGACAACGTGGGACATCGTTGGACACCGTTGGACACCGTGGGACAACGTGGGACAACGTGGGACAACGTGGGACAACGTGGGACAACGTGGGACAACGTGGGACAACGTGGGACAACGTGGGACAACGTGGGACAACGTGGGACAACGTGGGACAACGTGGGACAACGTGGGACAACGTGGGACAACGTGGGACAACGTGGGACAACGTGGGACATCGTGGGACAACGTGGGACAACGTGGGACAACGTGGGACAACGTGGGACAACGTGGGACACCGTTGGACATCGTTGGACACCGTGGGACAACGTGGGACAACGTGGGACAACGTGGGAAACCATGGAACAACGTGGGACAACGTGGGACACCGTTGGACATCGTTGGACATCGTTGGACACCGTGGGACAACGTGGGACAACGTGGGAAAACGTGGGACAACGTGGGACACCGTTGGACATCGCTGGACACCGTTGGACATCGTTGGACACCGTGGGACAACGTGGGACAACGTGGGACAACGTGGGACAACGTGGGACAACGTGGGACAACGTGGGACAACGTGGGACAACGTGGGACAACGTGGGACAACGTGGGACATCGTGGGACAACGTGGGACAACGTGGGACAACGTGGGACAACGTGGGACATCGTTGGACACCGTTGGACACCGTGGGACAACGTGGGACAACGTGGGACAACGTGGGACAACGTGGGACAACGTGGGACAACGTGGGACAACGTGGGACAACGTGGGACATCGTTGGACATCGTGGGACACCGTTTTACATCGTTGGACACCGTTGGACATCGTTGGACACCGTGGGACAACGTGGGACAACGTGGGACAACGTGGGACACCGTTGGACATCGTTGGACACCGTTGGACATCGTTGGACACCGTGGGACACCGTTGGACACCGTTGGACACCGTTGGACACCGTTGGACACCGTTGGACACCGTTGGACATCGTTGGACACCGTGGGACAACGTGGGACAACGTGGGACAACGTGGGACACCGTGGGACACCGTGGGACACCGTTGGACACCGTGGGACAACGTGGGACAACGTGGGACAACGTGGGACAACGTGGGACACCGTTGGACACCGTGGGACACCGTTGGACACCGTTGGACATCGTTGGACACCGTGGGACAACGTGGGACAACGTGGGACAACGTGGGACAACGTGGGACAACGTGGGACACCGTTGGACATCGTTGGACACCGTGGGACACCGTGGGACAACGTGGGACACCGTTGGACACCGTTGGACATCGTTGGACACCGTGGGACACCGTGGGACAACGTGGGACAACGTGGGAAACCATGGAACAACGTGGGACAACGTGGGACAACGTGGGACAACGTGGGACAACGGGGGACAACGCGGGACAACGTGGGACAACGTGGGACAACGTGGGACAACGTGGGACAACGTGGGACAACGTGGGACACCGTGGGACACCGTTGGACACCGTTGGACACCGTTGGACATCGTTGGACACCGTGGGACAACGTGGGACACCGTTGGACACCGTGGGACAACGTGGGACAACGTGGGACAACGTGGGACAAAGTGGGACAACGTGGGACAACGTGGGACAACGTGGGACAACGTGGGACACCGTTGGACATCGTTGGACAACGTGGGACAACGTGGGACAACGTGGGACAACGTGGGACAACGTGGGACAACGTGGGACACCGTTGGACACCGTTGGACACCGTTGGACACCGTTGGACATCGTTGGACACCGTGGGACAACGTGGGACAACGTGGGACAACGTGGGAAACCATGGAACAACGTGGGACAACGTGGGACACCGTTGGACATCGTTGGACATCGTTGGACACCGTGGGACAACGTGGGACAACGTGGGAAAACGTGGGACAACGTAGGACACCGTTGGACATCGCTGGACACCGTTGGACATCGTTGGACACCGTGGGACAACGTGGGACAACGTGGGACAACGTGGGACAACGTGGGACAACGTGGGACAACGTGGGACAACGTGGGACAACGTGGGACAACGTGGGACAACGTGGGACAACGTGGGACAACGTGGGACAACGTGGGACAACGTGGGACATCGTGGGACAACGTGGGACAACGTGGGACAACGTGGGACAACGTGGGACATCGTTGGACACCGTTGGACACCGTGGGACAACGTGGGACAACGTGGGACAACGTGGGACAACGTGGGACAACGTGGGACAACGTGGGACAACGTGGGACAACGTGGGACAACGTGGGACAACGTGGGACAACGTGGGACAACGTGGGACAACGTGGGACAACGTGGGACATCGTGGGACAACGTGGGACAACGTGGGACAACGTGGGACAACGTGGGACAACGTGGGACACCGTTGGACATCGTTGGACACCGTGGGACAACGTGGGACAACGTGGGACAACGTGGGACACCGTTGGACACCGTTGGACACCGTTGGACACCGTTGGACATCGTTGGACACCGTGGGACAACGTGGGACAACGTGGGACAACGTGGGAAACCATGGAACAACGTGGGACAACGTGGGACACCGTTGGACATCGTTGGACAACGTGGGACAACGTGGGACAACGTGGGACAACGTGGGACAACGTGGGACAACGTGGGACAACGTGGGACAACGTGGGACAACGTGGGACAACGTGGGACAACGTGGGACAACGTGGGACAACGTGGGACATCGTGGGACAACGTGGGACAACGTGGGACAACGTGGGACAACGTATGACAACGTGGACACCGTTGGACATCGTTGGACACCGTGGGACACCGTGGGACAACGTGGGACAACGTGGGACAACGTGGGACAACGTGGGACAACGTGGGAAACCATGGAACAACGTGGGACAACGTGGGACATCGTGGGACAACGTGGGACAACGTGGGACATCGTGGGACAACGTGGGACATCGTGGGACAACGTGGGACAACGTGGGACAACGTGGGACAACGTGGGACAACGTGGGACACCGTTGGACATCGTTGGACACTGTGGGACACCGTGGGACAACGTGGGACAACGTGGGACAACGTGGGACAACGTGGGACAACGTGGGACAACGTGGGACACCGTTGGACATCGTTGGACACCGTGGGACAACGTGGGACAACGTGGGACAACGTGGGACACCGTGGGACACCGTTGGACACCGTTGGACACCGTTGGACATCGTTGGACACCGTGGGACAACGTGGGACAACGTGGGACAACGTGGGAAACCATGGAACAACGTGGGACAACGTGGGACACCGTTGGACATCGTTGGACAACGTGGGACAACGTGGGACAACGTGGGACAACGTGGGACAACGTGGGACAACGTGGGACAACGTGGGACAACGTGGGACAACGTGGGACACCGTTGGACACCGTGGGACACCGTTGGACACCGTTGGACATCGTTGGACACCGTGGGACAACGTGGGACAACGTGGGACAACGTGGGACAACGTGGGACAACGTGGTACAACGTGGGACAACGTGGGACAACGTGGGACAACGTGGGACAACGTGGGACATCGTGGGGCAACGTGGGACAACGTGGGACAACGTGGGACAACGTGGGACACCGTTGGACAACGTGGTACACCGTTGGACATCGTTGGACACCGTGGGACAACGTGGGACAACGTGGGACAACGTGGGACAACGTGGGACAACGTGGGACAACGTGGGACAACGTGGGACACCGTTGGACAACGTGGGACACCGTTGGACATCGTTGGACACCGTGGGACAACGTGGGACAACGTGGGACAACGTGGGACAACGTGGGACAACGTGGGACAACGTGGGAAACCATGGAACAACGTGGGACAACGTGGGACACCGTTGGACATCGTTGGACATCGTTGGACACCGTGGGACAACGTGGGTCAACGTGGGACAACGTGGAACAACGTCGGACAACGTGGGACAACGTGGGACATCGTGGGACAACGTGGGACAACGTGGGACAACGTGGGACAACGTGGGACAACGTGGGACACCGTTGGACACCGTGGGACACCGTTGGACACCGTTGGACATCGTTGGACACCGTGGGACAACGTGGGACAACGTGGGACAACGTGGGACAACGTGGGACATCGTGGGACAACGTGGGACAACGTGGGACAACGTGGGACAACGTGGGACATCGTGGGACAACGTGGGACAACGTGGGACAACGTGGGACATCGTGGGACAACGTGGGACAACGTGGGACAACGTGGGACAACGTGGGACACCGTTGGACACCGTTGGACACCGTTGGACACCGTTGGACATCGTTGGACACCGTGGGACAACGTGGGACAACGTGGGACAACGTGGGAAACCATGGAACAACGTGGGACAACGTGGGACACCGTTGGACATCGTTGGACATCGTTGGACACCGTGGGACAACGTGGGACAACGTGGGACAACGTGGGACAACGTGGGACAACGTGGGACAACGTGGGACAACGTGGGACAACGTGGGACAACGTGGGACAACGTGGGACAACGTGGGACAACGTGGGACAACGTGGGACAACGTGGGACAACGTGGCACAACGTGGGACAACGTGGGACACCGTTGGACATCGTTGGACAACGTGGGACAACGTGGGACAACGTGGGACAACGTGGGACAACGTGGGACAACGTGGGACAACGTGGGAAAACGTGGGACAACGTGGGACACCGTTGGACATCGCTGGACACCGTTGGACATCGTTGGACACCGTGGGACAACGTGGGACAACGTGGGACAACGTGGGACAACGTGGGACAACGTGGGACAACGTGGGACAACGTGGGACAACGTGGGACAACGTGGGACAACGTGGGACACCGTTGGACATCGTTGGACACCGTGGGACAACGTGGGACAACGTGGGACAACGTGGGACACCGTTGGACACCGTTGGACACCGTTGGACACCGTTGGACACCGTTGGACATCGTTGGACAACGTGGGAAAACGTGGGACAACGTGGGACACCGTTGGACATCGCTGGACACCGTTGGACATCGTTGGACACCGTGGGACAACGTGGGACAACGTGGGACAACGTGGGACAACGTGGGACAACGTGGGACAACGTGGGACAACGTGGGACAACGTGGGACAACGTGGGACAACGTGGGACACCGTTGGACATCGTTGGACACCGTGGGACAACGTGGGACAACGTGGGACAACGTGGGACACCGTTGGACACCGTTGGACACCGTTGGACACCGTTGGACACCGTTGGACATCGTTGGACAACGTGGGACAACGTGGGACAACGTGGGACAACGTGGGACAACGTGGGACAACGTGGGACAACGTGGGACACCGTTGGACACCGTGGGACACCGTTGGACACCGTTGGACATCGTTGGACACCGTGGGACAACGTGGGACAACGTGCTACAACGTGGGACAACGTGGGACAACGTGGGACAACGTGGGACAACGTGGGACATCGTTGGACACCGTGGGACAACGTGGGACAACGTGGGACAACGTGGGACACCGTTGGACAACGTGGGACACCGTTGGACATCGTTGGACACCGTGGGACAACGTGGGACAACGTGGGACAACGTGGGACATCGTGGGACAACGTGGGACAACGTGGGACAACGCGGGACAACGTGGGACAACGTGGGACACCGTTGGACACCGTTGGACACCGTTGGACACCGTTGGACATCGTTGGACACCGTGGGACAACGTGGGACAACGTGGGACAACGTGGGAAACCGTGGAACAACGTGGGACAACGTGGGACACCGTTGGACATCGTTGGACATCGTTGGACACCGTGGGACAACGTGGGACAACGTGGGAAAACGTGGGACAACGTGGGACACCGTTGGACATCGCTGGACACCGTTGGACATCGTTGGACACCGTGGGACAACGTGGGACAACGTGGGACAACGTGGGACAACGTGGGACAACGTGGGACAACGTGGGACAACGTGGGACAACGTGGGACAACGTGGGACAACGTGGGACAACGTGGGACATCGTGGGACAACGTGGGACAACGTGGGACAACGTGGGACAACGTGGGACATCGTTAGACACCGTTGGACACCGTGGGACAACGTGGGACAACGTGGGACAACGTGGGACAACGTGGGACAACGTGGGACAACGTGGGACAACGTGGGACAACGTGGGACAACGTGGGACACCGTTGGACATCGTTGGACACCGTGGGACAACGTGGGACAACGTGGGACAACGTGGGACACCGTTGGACACCGTTGGACACCGTTGGACACCGTTGGACATCGTTGGACACCGTGGGACAACGTGGGACAACGTGGGACAACGTGGGAAACCATGGAACAACGTGGGAAAACGTGGGACACCGTTGGACATCGTTGGACAACGTGGGACAACGTGGGACAACGTGGGACAACGTGGGACAACGTGGGACATCGTGGGACAACGTGGGACAACGTGGGACAACGTGGGACATCGTTGGACACCGTTGGACACCGTGGGACAACGTGGGACAACGTGGGACAACGTGGGACAACGTGGGACAACGTGGGACAACGTGGGACAACGTGGGACAACGTGGGACAACGTGGGACAACGTGGGACAACGTGGGACAACGTGGGACAACGTGGGACAACGTGGGACAACGTGGGACAACGTGGGACAACGTGGGACAACGTGGGACAACGTGGGACAACGTGGGACAACGTGGGAGAACGTGGGACATCGTGGGACAACGTGGGACAACGTGGGACAACGTGGGACAACGTGGGACAACGTGGGACTCCGTTGGACATCGTTGGACACCGTGGGACACCGTTGGACATCGTTGGACACCGTGGGACAACGTGGGACAACGTGGGACAACGTGGGAAACCATGGAACAACGTGGGAAAACGTGGGACACCGTTGGACATCGTTGGACAACGTGGGACAACGTGGGACAACGTGGGACAACGTGGGACAACGTGGGACAACGTGGGACAACGTGGGACAACGTGGGACAACGTGGGACACCGTTGGACATCGTTGGACATCGTTGGACATCGTGGGACACCGTTGGACATCGTTGGACACCGTTGGACACCGTTGGACACCGTTGGACAACGTGGGACATCGTGGGACAACGTGGGACAACGTGGGACAACGTGGGACAACGTGGGACACCGTTGGACACCGTGGGACACCGTTGGACACCGTTGGACACCGTTGGACATCGTTGGACATCGTTGGACATCGTGGGACACCGTTGGACATCGTTGGACATCGTTGGACATCGTTGGACACCGTTGGACATCGTTGGACATCGTTGGACATCGTTGGACACCGTTGGACACCGTTGGACACCGTTGGACATCGTTGGACACCGTGGGACAACGTGGGACAACGTGGGACAACGTGGGACAACGTGGGACATCGTGGGACAACGTGGGACAACGTGGGACAACGTGGGACAACGTGGGACAACGTGGGACACCGTTGGACACCGTGGGACACCGTTGGACACCGTTGGACATCGTTGGACACCGTGGGACAACGTGGGACAACGTGGGACAACGTGGGACATCGTGGGACAACGTGGGACAACGTGGGACACCGTTGGACACCGTGGGACACCGTTGGACACCGTTGGACATCGTTGGACACCGTGGGACAACGTGGGACAACGCGGGACAACGTGGGACAACGTGGGACACCGTTGGACACCGTGGGACACCGTTGGACACCGTTGGACATCGTTGGACACCGTGGGACAACGTGGGACAACGTGGGACAACGTGGGACAACGTGGGACAACGTGGGACACCGTTGGACAACGTGGGACAACGTGGGACATCGTTGGACACCGTGGGACAACGTGGGACAACGTGGGACAACGTGGGACAACGTGGGAAAACGTGGGACAACGTGGGACAACGTGGGACAACGTGGGACACCGTTGGACACCGTGGGACACCGTTGGACACCGTTGGACATCGTTGGACACCGTGGGACAACGTGGGACAACGTGGGACAACGTGGGACAACGTGGGACATCGTGGGACAACGTGGGACAACGTGGGACAACGTGGGACAACGTGGGACATCGTGGGACAACGTGGGACAACGTGGGACAACGTGGGACATCGTGGGACAACGTGGGACAACGTGGGACAACGTGGGACAACGTGGGACACCGTTGGACACCGTTGGACACCGTTGGACACCGTTGGACATCGTTGGACACCGTGGGACAACGTGGGACAACGTGGGACAACGTGGGAAACCATGGAACAACGTGGGACAACGTGGGACACCGTTGGACATCGTTGGACATCGTTGGACACCGTGGGACAACGTGGGACAACGTGGGACAACGTGGGACAACGTGGGACAACGTGGGACAACGTGGGACAACGTGGGACAACGTGGGACAACGTGGGACAACGTGGGACAACGTGGGACAACGTGGGACAACGTGGGACAACGTGGCACAACGTGGGACAACGTGGGACACCGTTGGACATCGTTGGACAACGTGGGACAACGTGGGACAACGTGGGACAACGTGGGACAACGTGGGACAACGTGGGACAACGTGGGACAACGTGGGACACCGTTGGACACCGTTGGACACCGTTGGACATCGTTGGACACCGTGGGACAACGTGGGACAACGTGGGACAACGTGGGACATCGTGGGACAACGTGGGACAACGTGGGACAACGTGGGACAACGTGGGACATCGTGGGACAACGTGGGACAACGTGGGACATCGTTGGACACCGTGGGACAACGTGGGACAACGTGGGACAACGTGGGAAACCATGGAACAACGTGGGACAACGTGGGACATCGTTGGACATCGTTGGACACCGTGGGACAACGTGGGACAACGTGGGACAACGTGGGACAACGTCGGACAACGTGGGACAACGTGGGACAACGTGGGACAACGTGGGACAACGTGGGACAACGTGGGACACCGTTGGACATCGTTGGACAACGTGGGACAACGTGGGACAACGTGGGACAACGTGGGACAACGTGGGACAACGTGGGACACCGTTGGACACCGTGGGACACCGTTGGACCCCGTTGGACATCGTTGGACACCGTGGGACAACGTGGGACAACGCGGGACAACGTGGGACAACGTGGGACACCGTTGGACACCGTGGGACACCGTTGGACACCGTTGGACATCGTTGGACACCGTGGGACAACGTGGGACAACGTGGGACAACGTGGGACAACGTGGGACAACGTGGGACACCGTTGGACAACGTGGGACAACGTGGGACATCGTTGGACACCGTGGGACAACGTGGGACAACGTGGGACAACGTGGGACAACGTGGGAAAACGTGGGACAACGTGGGACAACGTGGGACAACGTGGGACACCGTTGGACACCGTGGGACACCGTTGGACACCGTTGGACATCGTTGGACACCGTGGGACAACGTGGGACAACGTGGGACAACGTGGGACAACGTGGGACATCGTGGGACAACGTGGGACAACGTGGGACAACGTGGGACAACGTGGGACATCGTGGGACAACGTGGGACAACGTGGGACAACGTGGGACATCGTGGGACAACGTGGGACAACGTGGGACAACGTGGGACAACGTGGGACACCGTTGGACACCGTTGGACACCGTTGGACACCGTTGGACATCGTTGGACACCGTGGGACAACGTGGGACAACGTGGGACAACGTGGGAAACCATGGAACAACGTGGGACAACGTGGGACACCGTTGGACATCGTTGGACATCGTTGGACACCGTGGGACAACGTGGGACAACGTGGGACAACGTGGGACAACGTGGGACAACGTGGGACAACGTGGGACAACGTGGGACAACGTGGGACAACGTGGGACAACGTGGGACAACGTGGGACAACGTGGGACAACGTGGCACAACGTGGGACAACGTGGGACACCGTTGGACATCGTTGGACAACGTGGGACAACGTGGGACAACGTGGGACAACGTGGGACAACGTGGGACAACGTGGGACAACGTGGGACAACGTGGGACACCGTTGGACACCGTTGGACATCGTTGGACACCGTGGGACAACGTGGGACAACGTGGGACAACGTGGGACAACGTGGGACAACGTGGGACAACGTGGGACAACGTCGGACAACGTGGGACAACGTGGGACAACGTGGGACAACGTGGGACATCGTGGGACAACGTGGGACAACGTGGGACAACGTGGGACAACGTGGGACATCGTGGGACAACGTGGGACAACGTGGGACAACGTGGGACACCGTTGGACACCGTTGGACACCGTTGGACACCGTTGGACATCGTTGGACACCGTGGGACAACGTGGGACAACGTGGGACAACGTGGGAAACCATGGAACAACGTGGGACAACGTGGGACACCGTTGGACATCGTTGGACATCGTTGGACACCGTGGGACATCGTTGGACACCGTGGGACAACGTGGGACAACGTGGGACAACGTGGGACAACGTGGGACAACGTGGGACAACGTGGCACAACGTGGGACAACGTGGGACACCGTTGGACATCGTTGGACAACGTGGGACAACGTGGGACAACGTGGGACAACGTGGGACAACGTGGGACAACGTGGGACAACGTGGGACAACGTGGGACAACGTGGGACAACGTGGGACAACGTGGGACATCGTTGGACACCGTTGGACACCGTGGGACAACGTGGGACAACGTGGGACAACGTGGGACAACGTGGGACAACGTGGGACAACGTGGGACAACGTGGGACAACGTGGGACAACGTGGGACAACGTGGGACAACGTGGGACAACGTGGGACAACGTGGGACAACGTGGGACAACGTGGGACAACGTGGGACAACGTGGGACATCGTGGGACAACGTGGGACAACGTGGGACAACGTGGGACAACGTGGGACAACGTGGGACACCGTTGGACATCGTTGGACACCGTGGGACAACGTGGGACAACGTGGGACAACGTGGGACAACGTGTGACACCGTTGGACACCGTTGGACACCGTTGGACACCGTTGGACATCGTTGGACACCGTGGGACAACGTGGGACAACGTGGGACAACGTGGGAAACCATGGAACAACGTGGGAAAACGTGGGACACCGTTGGACATCGTTGGACAACGTGGGACAACGTGGGACAACGTGGGACAACGTGGGACAACGTGGGACAACGTGGGACACCGTTGGACACCGTGGGACACCGTTGGACACCGTTGGACATCGTTGGACACCGTGGGACAACGTGGGACAACGTGGGACAACGTGGGACAACGTGGGACAACGTGGGACAACGTGGGACAACGTGGGACAACGTGGGACATCGTGGGACAACGTGGGACAACGTGGGACAACGTGGGACAACGTGGGACACCGTTGGACAACGTGGGACACCGTTGGACAACGTGGGACACCGTTGGACATCGCTGGACACCGTTGGACATCGTTGGACACCGTGGGACAACGTGGGACAACGTGGGACAACGTGGGACATCGTGGGACAACGTGGGACAACGTGGGACAACGTGGGACAACGTGGGACATCGTTGGACACCGTTGGACACCGTGGGACAACGTGGGACAACGTGGGACAACGTGGGACAACGTGGGACAACGTGGGACAACGTGGGACAACGTGGGACAACGTGGGACAACGTGGGACAACGTGGGACAACGTGGGACAACGTGGGACAACGTGGGACAACGTGGGACAACGTGGGACAACGTGGGACATCGTGGGACAACGTGGGACAACGTGGGACAACGTGGGACAACGTGGGACAACGTGGGACAACGTGGGACAACGCGGGACAACGTGGTACAACGTGGGACACCGTTGGACACCGTGGGACACCGTTGGACACCGTTGGACATCGTTGGACACCGTGGGACAACGTGGGACAACGTGGGACATCGTTGGACACCGTTGGACACCGTGGGACAACGTGGGACAACGTGGGACAACTTGGGACAACGTGGGACAACGTGGGACAACGTGGGACATCGTGGGACAACGTGGGACAACGTGGGACAACGTGGGACAACGTGGGACACCGTTGGACAACGTGGGACACCGTTGGACATCGTTGGACACCGTGGGACAACGTGGGACAACGTGGGACAACGTGGGAAACCGTTGGACACCGTTGGACATCGATGGACATCGTTGGACATCGTGGGACACCGTTGGACATCGTTGGACATCGTTGGACACCGTGGGACAACGTGGGACAACGTGGGACAACGTGGGACAACGTGGGACAACGTGGGACAACGTGGGACAACGTGGGACAACGTTGGACAACGTGGGACAACGTGGGACAACGTGGGACAACGTGGGACAACGTGGGACAACGTGGGACAACGTGGGACAACGTGGGACAACGTGGGACAACTTGGGACAACGTGGGACAACGTGGGACAACGTGGGACATCGTGGGACAACGTGGGACAACGTGGGACAACTTGGGACAACGTGGGACACCGTTGGACAACGTGGGACACCGTTGGACATCGTTGGACACCGTGGGACAACGTGGGACAACGTGGGACAACGTGGGACACCGTTGGACACCGTTGGACATCGTTGGACATCGTTGGACATCGTGGGACACCGTTGGACATCGTTGGACATCGTTGGACACCGTGGGACAACGTGGGACAACGTGGGACAACGTGGGACAACGTGGGACAACGTGGGACAACGTGGGACAACGTGGGACAACGTGGGACAACGTGGGACAACGTGGGACACCGTTGGACATCGTTGGACAACGTGGGACAACGTGGGACAACGTGGGACAACGTGGGACAACGTGGGACAACGTGGGACACCGTTGGACACCGTGGGACACCGTTGGACACCGTTGGACATCGTTGGACACCGTGGGACAACGTGGGACAACGCGGGACAACGTGGGACACCGTGGGACACCGTTGGACACCGTGGGACACCGTTGGACACCGTTGGACATCGTTGGACACCGTGGGACAACGTGGGACAACGTGGGACAACGTGGGACAACGTGGGACAACGTGGGACACCGTTGGACAACGTGGGACAACGTGGGACATCGTTGGACACCGTGGGACAACGTGGGACAACGTGGGACAACGTGGGACAACGCGGGACAACGTGGGACAACGTGGGACACCGTTGGACACCGTTGGACACCGTGGGACAACGTGGGACAACGTGGGACAACGTGGGACAACGTGGGACAACGTGGGACAACGTGGGACAACGTGGGACAACGTGGGACAACGTGGGACAACGTGGGACAACGTGGGACAACGTGGGACAACGTGGGACAACGTGGGAGAACGTGGGACATCGTGGGACAACGTGGGACAACGTGGGACAACGTGGGACAACGTGGGACAACGTGGGACTCCGTTGGACATCGTTGGACACCGTGGGACACCGTTGGACATCGTTGGACACCGTGGGACAACGTGGGACAACGTGGGACAACGTGGGAAACCATGGAACAACGTGGGAAAACGTGGGACACCGTTGGACATCGTTGGACAACGTGGGACAACGTGGGACAACGTGGGACAACGTGGGACAACGTGGGACAACGTGGGACAACGTGGGACAACGTGGGACAACGTGGGACACCGTTGGACATCGTTGGACATCGTTGGACATCGTGGGACACCGTTGGACATCGTTGGACATCGTTGGACACCGTTGGACACCGTTGGACAACGTGGGACATCGTGGGACAACGTGGGACAACGTGGGACAACGTGGGACAACGTGGGACACCGTTGGACACCGTGGGACACCGTTGGACACCGTTGGACACCGTTGGACATCGTTGGACATCGTTGGACATCGTGGGACACCGTTGGACATCGTTGGACATCGTTGGACACCGTTGGACATCGTTGGACACCGTTGGACATCGTTGGACATCGTTGGACATCGTGGGACACCGTTGGACATCGTTGGACATCGTTGGACACCGTTGGACATCGTTGGACATCGTTGGACATCGTTGGACACCGTTGGACACCGTTGGACACCGTTGGACATCGTTGGACACCGTGGGACAACGTGGGACAACGTGGGACAACGTGGGACAACGTGGGACATCGTGGGACAACGTGGGACAACGTGGGACAACGTGGGACAACGTGGGACAACGTGGGACACCGTTGGACACCGTGGGACACCGTTGGACACCGTTGGACATCGTTGGACACCGTGGGACAACGTGGGACAACGTGGGACAACGTGGGACAACGTGGGACATCGTGGGACAACGTGGGACAACGTGGGACAACGTGGGACAACGTGGGACATCGTGGGACAACGTGGGACAACGTGGGACATCGTTGGACACCGTGGGACAACGTGGGACAACGTGGGACAACGTGGGAAACCCTGGAACAACGTGGGACAACGTGGGACACCGTTGGACATCGTTGGACATCGTTGGACACCGTGGGACAACGCGGGACAACGTGGGACAACGTGGGACAACGTCGGACAACGTGGGACAACGTGGGACAACGTGGGACAACGTGGGACATCGTGGGACAACGTGGGACAACGTGGGACAACGTGGGACAACGTGGGACATCGTGGGACAACGTGGGACAACGTGGGACAACGTGGGACATCGTGGGACAACGTGGGACAACGTGGGACAACGTGGGACAACGTGGGACAACGTGGGACACCGTTGGACACCGTTGGACACCGTTGGACACCGTTGGACATCGTTGGACACCGTGGGACAACGTGGGACAACGTGGGACAACGTGGGAAACCATGGAACAACGTTGGACAACGTGGGACACCGTTGGACATCGTTGGACATCGTTGGACACCGTGGGACAACGTGGGACAACGTGGGACAACGTGGGACAACGTCGGACAACGTGGGACAACGTGGGACATCGTGGGACAACGTGGGACAACGTGGGACAACGTGGGACAACGTGGGACAACGTGGGACACCGTTGGACACCGTGGGACACCGTTGGACACCGTTGGACATCGTTGGACACCGTGGGACATCGTTGGACACCGTGGGACAACGTGGGACAACGTGGGACAACGTGGGACACCGTTGGACACCGTTGGACACCGTTGGACACCGTTGGACACCGTTGGACATCGTTGGACACCGTGGGACAACGTGGGACAACGTGGGACAACGTGGGAAACCATGGAACAACGTGGGACAACGTGGGACACCGTTGGACATCGTTGGACAACGTGGGACAACGTGGGACAACGTGGGACAACGTGGGACAACGTGGGACAACGTGGGACAACGTGGGACAACGTGGGACAACGTGGGACATCGTGGGACACCGTTGGACATCGTTGGACATCGTTGGACACCGTGGGACAACGTGGGACAACGTGGGACAACGTGGGACAACGTGGGACAACGTGGGACAACGTGGGACAACGTGGGACAACGTGGGACAACGTGGGACAACGTGGGACAACGTGGGACAACGTGGGACAACGTGGGACAACGTGGGACAACGTGGGACAACGTGGGACAACGTGGGACACCGTTGGACACCGTTGGACATCGTTGGACACCGTGGGACAACGTGGGACAACGTGGGACAACGTGGGACAACGTGGGACAACGTGGGACAACGTGGGACAACGTCGGACAACGTGGGACAACGTGGGACAACGTGGGACAACGTGGGACATCGTGGGACAACGTGGGACAACGTGGGACAACGTGGGACAACGTGGGACATCGTGGGACAACGTGGGACAACGTGGGACAACGTGGGACACCGTTGGACACCGTTGGACACCGTTGGACACCGTTGGACATCGTTGGACACCGTGGGACAACGTGGGACAACGTGGGACAACGTGGGAAACCATGGAACAACGTGGGACAACGTGGGACACCGTTGGACATCGTTGGACATCGTTGGACACCGTGGGACAACGTGGGACAACGTGGGAAAACGTGGGACAACGTGGGACACCGTTGGACATCGCTGGACACCGTTGGACATCGTTGGACACCGTGGGACAACGTGGGACAACGTGGGACAACGTGGGACAACGTGGGACAACGTGGGACAACGTGGGACAACGTGGGACAACGTGGGACAACGTGGGACAACGTGGGACACCGTTGGACATCGTTGGACACCGTGGGACAACGTGGGACAACGTGGGACAACGTGGGACACCGTTGGACACCGTTGGACACCGTTGGACACCGTTGGACATCGTTGGACACCGTGGGACAACGTGGGACAACGTGGGACAACGTGGGAAACCATGGAACAACGTGGGACAACGTGGGACACCGTTGGACATCGTTGGACAACGTGGGACAACGTGGGACAACGTGGGACAACGTGGGACAACGTGGGACAACGTGGGACAACGTGGGACATCGTTGGACACCGTGGGACACCGTTGGACACCGTTGGACATCGTTGGACACCGTGGGACAACGTGGGACAACGTGGGACAACGTGGGACAACGTGGGACAACGTGGGACAACGTGGGACAACGTGGGACAACGTGGGACATCGTGGGACAACGTGGGACAACGTGGGACAACGTGGGACAACGTGGGACACCGTTGGACAACGTGGGACACCGTTGGACATCGTTGGACACCGTGGGACAACGTGGGACAACGTGGGACAACGTGGGACATCGTGGGACAACGTGGGACAACGTGGGACAACGCGGGACAACGTGGGACAACGTGGGACACCGTTGGACACCGTGGGACACCGTTGGACACCGTTGGACATCGTTGGACACCGTGGGACAACGTGGGACAACGTGGGAAACCATGGAACAACGTGGGACAACGTGGGACACCGTTGGACATCGTTGGACATCGTTGGACACCGTGGGACAACGTGGGACAACGTGGGAAAACGTGGGACAACGTGGGACACCGTTGGACATCGCTGGACACCGTTGGACATCGTTGGACACCGTGGGACAACGTGGGACAACGTGGGACAACGTGGGACAACGTGGGACAACGTGGGACAACGTGGGACAACGTGGGACAACGTGGGACAACGTGGGACAACGTGGGACAACGTGGGACATCGTGGGACAACGTGGGACAACGTGGGACAACGTGGGACAACGTGGGACATCGTTGGACACCGTTGGACACCGTGGGACAACGTGGGACAACGTGGGACAACGTGGGACAACGTGGGACACCGTTGGACACCGTTGGACACCGTTGGACACCGTTGGACATCGTTGGACACCGTGGGACAACGTGGGACAACGTGGGACAACGTGGGAAACCATGGAACAACGTGGGAAAACGTGGGACACCGTTGGACATCGTTGGACAACGTGGGACAACGTGGGACAACGTGGGACAACGTGGGACAACGTGGGACAACGTGGGACACCGTTGGACACCGTGGGACACCGTTGGACACCGTTGGACATCGTTGGACACCGTGGGACAACGTGGGACAACGTGGGACAACGTGGGACAACGTGGGACAACGTGGGACAACGTGGGACAACGTGGGACAACGTGGGACATCGTGGGACAACGTGGGACAACGTGGGACAACGTGGGACAACGTGGGACACCGTTGGACAACGTGGGACACCGTTGGACAACGTGGGACACCGTTGGACATCGCTGGACACCGTTGGACATCGTTGGACACCGTGGGACAACGTGGGACAACGTGGGACAACGTGGGACATCGTGGGACAACGTGGGACAACGTGGGACAACGTGGGACAACGTGGGACATCGTTGGACACCGTTGGACACCGTGGGACAACGTGGGACAACGTGGGACAACGTGGGACAACGTGGGACAACGTGGGACAACGTGGGACAACGTGGGACAACGTGGGACAACGTGGGACAACGTGGGACAACGTGGGACAACGTGGGACAACGTGGGACAACGTGGGACATCGTGGGACAACGTGGGACAACGTGGGACAACGTGGGACAACGTGGGACAACGTGGGACAACGTGGGACAACGTGGGACAACGCGGGACAACGTGGTACAACGTGCGACACCGTTGGACACCGTGGGACACCGTTGGACACCGTTGGACATCGTTGGACACCGTGGGACAACGTGGGACAACGTGGGACATCGTTGGACACCGTTGGACACCGTGGGACAACGTGGGACAACGTGGGACAACTTGGGACAACGTGGGACAACGTGGGACAACGTGGGACATCGTGGGACAACGTGGGACAACGTGGGACAAGTGGGACAACGTGGGACACCGTTGGACAACGTGGGACACCGTTGGACATCGTTGGACACCGTGGGACAACGTGGGACAACGTGGGACAACGTGGGAAACCGTTGGACACCGTTGGACATCGATGGACATCGTTGGACATCGTGGGACACCGTTGGACATCGTTGGACATCGTTGGACACCGTGGGACAACGTGGGACAACGTGGGACAACGTGGGACAACGTGGGACAACGTGGGACAACGTGGGACAACGTGGGACAACGTGGGACAACGTGGGACAACGTGGGACAACGTGGGACATCGTGGGACAACGTGGGACAACGTGGGACAACGTGGGACAACGTGGGACAACGTGGGACAACGTGGGACAACGTGGGACAACGTGGGACATCGTGGGACAACGTGGGACAACGTGGGACAACGTGGGACAACGTGGGACACCGTTGGACAACGTGGGACACCGTTGGACAACGTGGGACACCGTTGGACAACGTGGGACACCGTTGGACATCGCTGGACACCGTTGGACATCGTTGGACACCGTGGGACAACGTGGGACAACGTGGGACAACGTGGGACATCGTGGGACAACGTGGGACAACGTGGGACAACGTGGGACAACGTGGGACATCGTTGGACACCGTTGGACACCGTGGGACAACGTGGGACAACGTGGGACAACGTGGGACAACGTGGGACAACGTGGGACAACGTGGGACAACGTGGGACAACGTGGGACAACGTGGGACAACGTGGGACAACGTGGGACAACGTGGGACAACGTGGGACAACGTGGGACAACGTGGGACATCGTGGGACAACGTGGGACAACGTGGGACAACGTGGGACAACGTGGGACAACGTGGGACAACGTGGGACAACGTGGGACAACGCGGGACAACGTGGTACAACGTGCGACACCGTTGGACACCGTGGGACACCGTTGGACACCGTTGGACATCGTTGGACACCGTGGGACAACGTGGGACAACGTGGGACATCGTTGGACACCGTTGGACACCGTGGGACAACGTGGGACAACGTGGGACAACTTGGGACAACGTGGGACAACGTGGGACAACGTGGGACATCGTGGGACAACGTGGGACAACGTGGGACAACGTGGGACAACGTGGGACACCGTGGGACAACGTGGGACACCGTTGGACATCGTTGGACACCGTGGGACAACGTGGGACAACGTGGGACAACGTGGGAAACCGTTGGACACCGTTGGACATCGATGGACATCGTTGGACATCGTGGGACACCGTTGGACATCGTTGGACATCGTTGGACACCGTGGGACAACGTGGGACAACGTGGGACAACGTGGGACAACGTGGGACAACGTGGGACAACGTGGGACAACGTGGGACAACGTGGGACAACGTGGGACAACGTGGGACAACGTGGGACAACGTGGGACAACGCGGGACAACGTGGGACAACGTGGGACACCGTTGGACACCGTGGGACACCGTTGGACACCGTTGGACATCGTTGGACACCGTGGGACAACGTGGGACAACGTGGGACAACGTGGGACAACGTGGGACAACGTGGGACAACGTGGGACAACGTGGGACAACTTGGGACAACGTGGGACAACGTGGGACAACGTGGGACATCGTGGGACAACGTGGGACAACGTGGGACAACGTGGGACAACGTGGGACACCGTTGGACAACGTGGGACACCGTTGGACATCGTTGGACAACGTGGGACAACGTGGGACAACGTGGGACAACGTGGGACAACGTGGGACAACGTGGGACAACGTGGGACAACGTGGGACACCGTTGGACATCGTTGGACATCGTTGGACATCGTGGGACACCGTTGGACATCGTTGGACATCGTTGGACACCGTTGGACACCGTTGGACAACGTGGGACATCGTGGGACAACGTGGGACAACGTGGGACAACGTGGGACAACGTGGGACACCGTTGGACACCGTGGGACACCGTTGGACACCGTTGGACACCGTTGGACATCGTTGGACATCGTTGGACATCGTGGGACACCGTTGGACATCGTTGGACATCGTTGGACACCGTTGGACATCGTTGGACACCGTTGGACATCGTTGGACATCGTTGGACATCGTGGGACACCGTTGGACATCGTTGGACATCGTTGGACACCGTTGGACATCGTTGGACATCGTTGGACATCGTTGGACACCGTTGGACACCGTTGGACACCGTTGGACATCGTTGGACACCGTGGGACAACGTGGGACAATGTGGGACAACGTGGGACAACGTGGGACATCGTGGGACAACGTGGGACAACGTGGGACAACGTGGGACAACGTGGGACAACGTGGGACACCGTTGGACACCGTGGGACACCGTTGGACACCGTTGGACATCGTTGGACACCGTGGGACAACGTGGGACAACGTGGGACAACGTGGGACAACGTGGGACATCGTGGGACAACGTGGGACAACGTGGGACAACGTGGGACAACGTGGGACATCGTGGGACAACGTGGGACAACGTGGGACATCGTTGGACACCGTGGGACAACGTGGGACAACGTGGGACAACGTGGGAAACCATGGAACAACGTGGGACAACGTGGGACACCGTTGGACATCGTTGGACATCGTTGGACACCGTGGGACAACGTGGGACAACGTGGGACAACGTGGGACAACGTCGGACAACGTGGGACAACGTGGGACAACGTGGGACAACGTGGGACATCGTGGGACAACGTGGGACAACGTGGGACAACGTGGGACAACGTGGGACATCGTGGGACAACGTGGGACAACGTGGGACAACGTGGGACATCGTGGGACAACGTGGGACAACGTGGGACAACGTGGGACAACGTGGGACAACGTGGGACACCGTTGGACACCGTTGGACACCGTTGGACACCGTTGGACATCGTTGGACACCGTGGGACAACGTGGGACAACGTGGGACAACGTGGGAAACCATGGAACAACGTTGGACAACGTGGGACACCGTTGGACATCGTTGGACATCGTTGGACACCGTGGGACAACGTGGGACAACGTGGGACAACGTGGGACAACGTCGGACAACGTGGGACAACGTGGGACATCGTGGGACAACGTGGGACAACGTGGGACAACGTGGGACAACGTGGGACAACGTGGGACACCGTTGGACACCGTGGGACACCGTTGGACACCGTTGGACATCGTTGGACACCGTGGGACATCGTTGGACACCGTGGGACAACGTGGGACAACGTGGGTCAACGTGGGACACCGTTGGACACCGTTGGACACCGTTGGACACCGTTGGACACCGTTGGACATCGTTGGACACCGTGGGACAACGTGGGACAACGTGGGACAACGTGGGAAACCATGGAACAACGTGGGACAACGTGGGACACCGTTGGACATCGTTGGACAACGTGGGACAACGTGGGACAACGTGGGACAACGTGGGACAACGTGGGACAACGTGGGACAACGTGGGACAACGTGGGACAACGTGGGACATCGTGGGACACCGTTGGACATCGTTGGACATCGTTGGACACCGTGGGACAACGTGGGACAACGTGGGACAACGTGGGACAACGTGGGACAACGTGGGACAACGTGGGACAACGTGGGACAACGTGGGACAACGTGGGACAACGTGGGACAACGTGGGACAACGTGGGACAACGTGGGACAACGTGGGACAACGTGGGACAACGTGGGACAACGTGGGACACCGTTGGACACCGTTGGACATCGTTGGACACCGTGGGACAACGTGGGACAACGTGGGACAACGTGGGACAACGTGGGACAACGTGGGACAACGTGGGACAACGTCGGACAACGTGGGACAACGTGGGACAACGTGGGACAACGTGGGACATCGTGGGACAACGTGGGACAACGTGGGACAACGTGGGACAACGTGGGACATCGTGGGACAACGTGGGACAACGTGGGACAACGTGGGACACCGTTGGACACCGTTGGACACCGTTGGACACCGTTGGACATCGTTGGACACCGTGGGACAACGTGGGACAACGTGGGACAACGTGGGAAACCATGGAACAACGTGGGACAACGTGGGACACCGTTGGACATCGTTGGACATCGTTGGACACCGTGGGACAACGTGGGACAACGTGGGAAAACGTGGGACAACGTGGGACACCGTTGGACATCGCTGGACACCGTTGGACATCGTTGGACACCGTGGGACAACGTGGGACAACGTGGGACAACGTGGGACAACGTGGGACAACGTGGGACAACGTGGGACAACGTGGGACAACGTGGGACAACGTGGGACAACGTGGGACACCGTTGGACATCGTTGGACACCGTGGGACAACGTGGGACAACGTGGGACAACGTGGGACACCGTTGGACACCGTTGGACACCGTTGGACACCGTTGGACATCGTTGGACACCGTGGGACAACGTGGGACAACGTGGGACAACGTGGGAAACCATGGAACAACGTGGGACAACGTGGGACACCGTTGGACATCGTTGGACAACGTGGGACAACGTGGGACAACGTGGGACAACGTGGGACAACGTGGGACAACGTGGGACAACGTGGGACATCGTTGGACACCGTGGGACACCGTTGGACACCGTTGGACATCGTTGGACACCGTGGGACAACGTGGGACAACGTGGGACAACGTGGGACAACGTGGGACAACGTGGGACAACGTGGGACAACGTGGGACAACGTGGGACATCGTGGGACAACGTGGGACAACGTGGGACAACGTGGGACAACGTGGGACACCGTTGGACAACGTGGGACACCGTTGGACATCGTTGGACACCGTGGGACAACGTGGGACAACGTGGGACAACGTGGGACATCGTGGGACAACGTGGGACAACGTGGGACAACGCGGGACAACGTGGGACAACGTGGGACACCGTTGGACACCGTTGGACACCGTTGGACACCGTTGGACATCGTTGGACACCGTGGGACAACGTGGGACAACGTGGGAAACCATGGAACAACGTGGGACAACGTGGGACACCGTTGGACATCGTTGGACATCGTTGGACACCGTGGGACAACGTGGGACAACGTGGGAAAACGTGGGACAACGTGGGACACCGTTGGACATCGCTGGACACCGTTGGACATCGTTGGACACCGTGGGACAACGTGGGACAACGTGGGACAACGTGGGACAACGTGGGACAACGTGGGACAACGTGGGACAACGTGGGACAACGTGGGACAACGTGGGACAACGTGGGACAACGTGGGACATCGTGGGACAACGTGGGACAACGTGGGACAACGTGGGACAACGTGGGACATCGTTGGACACCGTTGGACACCGTGGGACAACGTGGGACAACGTGGGACAACGTGGGACAACGTGGGACACCGTTGGACACCGTTGGACACCGTTGGACACCGTTGGACATCGTTGGACACCGTGGGACAACGTGGGACAACGTGGGACAACGTGGGAAACCATGGAACAACGTGGGAAAACGTGGGACACCGTGGGACATCGTTGGACAACGTGGGACAACGTGGGACAACGTGGGACAACGTGGGACAACGTGGGACAACGTGGGACACCGTTGGACACCGTGGGACACCGTTGGACACCGTTGGACATCGTTGGACACCGTGGGACAACGTGGGACAACGTGGGACAACGTGGGACAACGTGGGACAACGTGGGACAACGTGGGACAACGTGGGACAACGTGGGACAACGTGGGACAACGTGGGACAACGTGGGACAACGTGGGACAACGTGGGACACCGTTGGACATCGTGGGACACCGTTGGACAACGTGGGACACCGTTGGACATCGCTGGACACCGTTGGACATCGTTGGACACCGTGGGACAACGTGGGACAACGTGGGACAACGTGGGACATCGTGGGACAACGTGGGACAACGTGGGACAACGTGGGACAACGTGGGACATCGTTGGACACCGTGGGACACCGTGGGACAACGTGGGACAACGTGGGACAACGTGGGACAACGTGGGACAACGTGGGACAACGTGGGACAACGTGGGACAACGTGGGACAACGTGGGACAACGTGGGACAACGTGGGACAACGTGGGACAACGTGGGACAACGTGGGACAACGTGGGACATCGTGGGACAACGTGGGACAACGTGGGACAACGTGGGACAACGTGGGACAACGTGGGACATCGTGGGACAACGTGGGACAACGTGGGACAACGTGGGACAACGTGGGACACCGTTGGACAACGTGGGACACCGTTGGACATCGTTGGACACCGTGGGACAACGTGGGACAACGTGGGACAACGTGGGAAACCGTTGGACACCGTTGGACATCGATGGACATCGTTGGACATCGTGGGACACCGTTGGACATCGTTGGACATCGTTGGACACCGTGGGACAACGTGGGACAACGTGGGACAACGTGGGACAACGTGGGACAACGTGGGACAACGTGGGACAACGTGGGACAACGTGGGACAACGTGGGACAACGTGGGACACCGTTGGACATCGTTGGACACCGTGGGACAACGTGGGACAACGTGGGACAACGTGGGACAACGTTGGACATCGTTGGACACCGTTGGACACCGTTGGACACCGTGGGACAACGTGGGACAACGTGGGACAACGTGGGACAACGTGGGACAACGTGGGACAACGTGGGACAACGTGGGACAACGTGGGACAACGTGGGACAACGTGGGACAACGTGGGACAACGTGGGACAACGTGGGACAACGTGGGACAACGTGGGACAACGTGGGACAACGTGGGACAACGTGGGACAACGTGGGACAACGTGGGACAACGTGGGACAACGTGGGACAACGTGGGACAACGTGGGACAACGCGGGACAACGTGGTACAACGTGCGACACCGTTGGACACCGTGGGACACCGTTGGACACCGTTGGACATCGTTGGACACCGTGGGACAACGTGGGACAACGTGGGACATCGTTGGACACCGTTGGACACCGTGGGACAACGTGGGACAACGTGGGACAACTTGGGACAACGTGGGACAACGTGGGACAACGTGGGACATCGTGGGACAACGTGGGACAACGTGGGACAACGTGGGACAACGTGGGACACCGTTGGACAACGTGGGACACCGTTGGACATCGTTGGACACCGTGGGACAACGTGGGACAACGTGGGACAACGTGGGAAACCGTTGGACACCGTTGGACATCGATGGACATCGTTGGACATCGTGGGACACCGTTGGACATCGTTGGACATCGTTGGACACCGTGGGACAACGTGGGACAACGTGGGACAACGTGGGACAACGTGGGACAACGTGGGACAACGTGGGACAACGTGGGACAACGTGGGACAACGTGGGACAACGTGGGACAACGTGGGACAACGTGGGACAACGTGGGACAACGTGGGACAACGTGGGACAACGTGGGACATCGTGGGACAACGTGGGACAACGTGGGACAACGTGGGACAACTTGGGACAACGCGGGACAACGTGGGACAACGTGGGACACCGTTGGACACCGTGGGACACCGTTGGACACCGTTGGACATCGTTGGACACCGTGGGACAACGTGGGACAACGTGGGACAACGTGGGACAACGTGGGACAACTTGGGACAACGTGGGACAACGTGGGACAACGTAGGACATCGTGGGACAACGTGGGACAACGTGGGACAACTTGGGACAACGTGGGACACCGTTGGACAACGTGGGACACCGTTGGACATCGTTGGACACCGTGGGACAACGTGGGACAACGTGGGACAACGTGGGACAACGTTGGACACCGTTGGACATCGTTGGACATCGTTGGACATCGTGGGACACCGTTGGACATCGTTGGACATCGTTGGACACCGTGGGACAACGTGGGACAACGTGGGACAACGTGGGACAACGTGGGACAACGTGGGACAACGTGGGACAACGTGGGACAACGTGGGACAACGTGGGACAACGTGGGACAACGTGGGACACCGTTGGACATCGTTGGACAACGTGGGACAACGTGGGACAACGTGGGACAACGTGGGACAACGTGGGACAACGTGGGACACCGTTGGACACCGTGGGACACCGTTGGACACCGTTGGACATCGTTGGACACCGTGGGACAACGTGGGACAACGCGGGACAACGTGGGACAACGTGGGACACCGTTGGACACCGTGGGACACCGTTGGACACCGTTGGACATCGTTGGACACCGTGGGACAACGTGGGACAACGTGGGACAACGTGGGACAACGTGGGACAACGTGGGACACCGTTGGACAACGTGGGACAACGTGGGACATCGTTGGACACCGTGGGACAACGTGGGACAACGTGGGACAACGTGGGACAACGCGGGACAACGTGGGACAACGTGGGACACCGTTGGACACCGTTGGACACCGTTGGACACCGTTGGACATCGTTGGACACCGTGGGACAACGTGGGACAACGTGGGACAACGTGGGACAACGTGGGACAACGTGGGACAACGTGGGACAACGTGGGACAACGTGGGACAACGTGGGACAACGTGGGACAACGTGGGACATCGTGGGACAACGTGGGACAACGTGGGACAACGTGGGACAACGTGGGACACCGTTGGACAACGTGGGACATCGTTGGACACCGTTGGACACCGTGGGACAACGTGGGACAACGTGGGACAACGTGGGACAACGTGGGACAACGTGGGACAACGTGGGACAACGCGGGACAACGTGGTACAACGTGGGACACCGTTGGACACCGTGGGACACCGTTGGACACCGTTGGACATCGTTGGACACCGTGGGACAACGTGGGACAACGTGGGACAACGTGGGACAACGTGGGACAACGTGGGACACCGTTGGACAACGTGGGACAACGTGGGACATCGTTGGACACCGTGGGACAACGTGGGACAACGTGGGACAACGTGGGACAACGCGGGACAACGTGGGACAACGTGGGACACCGTTGGACACCGTGGGACACCGTTGGACACCGTTGGACATCGTGGGACAACGTGGGACAACGTGGGACAACGTGGGACAACGTGGGACAACGTGGGACAACGTGGGACAACGCGGGACAACTTGGGACAACGTGGGACAACGTGGGACAACGTGGGACATCGTGGGACAACGTGGGACACCGTTGGACATCGTTGGACACCGTGGGACAACGTGGGACAACGCGGGACAACGTGGGACAACGTGGGACACCGTTGGACACCGTGGGACACCGTTGGACACCGTTGAACATCGTTGGACACCGTGGGACAACGTGGGACAACGTGGGACAACGTGGGACAACGTGGGACAACGTGGGACACCGTTGGACAACGCGGGACAACTTGGGACAACGTGGGACAACGTGGGACAACGTGGGACATCGTGGGACAACGTGGGACACCGTTGGACATCGTTGGACACCGTGGGACAACGTGGGACAACGCGGGACAACGTGGGACAACGTGGGACACCGTTGGACACCGTGGGACACCGTTGGACACCGTTGAACATCGTTGGACACCGTGGGACAACGTGGGACAACGTGGGACAACGTGGGACAACGTGGGACAACGTGGGACACCGTTGGACAACGTGGGACAACGTGGGACATCGTTGGACACCGTGGGACAACGTGGGACAACGTGGGACAACGTGGGACAACGCGGGACAACGTGGGACAACGTGGGACACCGTTGGACGCCGTGGGACACCGTTGGACACCGTTGGACATCGTTGGACACCGTGGGACAACGTGGGACAACGTGGGACAACGTGGGACAACGTGGGACAACGTGGGACAACGTGGGACAACGTGGGACAACTTGGGACAACGTGGGACAACGTGGGACAACGTGGGACATCGTTGGACATCGTGGGACACCGTTGGACATCGTTGGACATCGTTGGACACCGTGGGACAACGTGGGACAACGTGGGACAACGTGGGACAACGTGGGACAACGTGGGACAACGTGGGACAACGTGGGACAACGTGGGACAACATGGGACAACGTGGGACAACGTGGGACACCGTTGGACATCGTTGGACAACGTGGGACAACGTGGGACAACGTGGGACAACGTGGGACAACGTGGGGCACCGTTGGACACCGTTGGACATCGTTGGACACCGTGGGACAACGTGGGACAACGTGGGACAACGTGGGACAACGTGGGACAACGTGGGACAACGTGGGACAACGTGGGACAACGTGGGACATCGTGGGACAACGTGGGACAACGTGGGACAACGTGGGACAACGTGGGACAACGTGGGACACCGTTGGACAACGTGGGACACCGTTGGACATCGTTGGACACCGTGGGACAACGTGGGACAACGTGGGACAACGTGGGACACCGTTGGACAACGTTGGACATCGTTGGACATCGTTGGACATCGTGGGACACCGTTGGACATCGCTGGACACCGTTGGACATCGTTGGACACCGTGGGACAACGTGGGACAACGTGGGACAACGTGGGACAACGTGGGACAACGTGGGACAACGTGGGGCAACGTGGGACAACGTGGGACAACGTGGGACAACGTGGGACAACTTGGGACAACGTGGGACAACGTGGGACAACGTGGGACATCGTGGGACAACGTGGGACAACGTGGGACAACGTGGGACAACGTGGGACACCGTTGGACAACGTGGGACATCGTGGGACACCGTTGGACACCGTGGGACAACGTGGGACAACGTGGGACAACGTGGGACAACGTGGGACAACGTGGGACAACGTGGGACAACGCGGGACAACGTGGTACAACGTGGGACGCCGTTGGACACCGTGGGACACCGTTGGACACCGTTGGACATCCTTGGACACCGTGGGACAACGTGGGACAACGTGGGACAACGTGGGACAACGTGGGACAACGTGGGACAACGTGGGACAACGCGGGACAACTTGGGACAACGTGGGACAACGTGGGACAACGTGGGACATCGTGGGACAACGTGGGACAACGTGGGACAACGTGGGACAACGTGGGACACCGTTGGACAACGTGGGACACCGTTGGACATCGTTGGACACCGTGGGACAACGTGGGACAACGTGGGACAACGTGGGAAACCGTTGGACACCGTTGGACATCGTTGGACATCGTTGGACATCGTGGGACACCGTTGGACATCGTTGGACATCGTTGGACACCGTGGGACAACGTGGGACAACGTGGGACAACGTGGGACAACGTGGGACAACGTGGGACAACGTGGGACAACGTGGGACAACGTGGGACAACGTGGGACAACGTGGGACAACGTGGGACACCGTTGGACATCGTTGGACAACGTGGGACAACGTGGGACAACGTGGGACAACGTGGGACAACGTGGGACAACGTGGGACAACGTGGGGCACCGTTGGACACCGTGGGACACCGTTGGACACCGTTGGACATCGTTGGACACCGTGGGACAACGTGGGACAACGTGGGACAACGTGGGACAACGTGGGACAACGTGGGACAACGTGGGACAACGTGGGACAACGTGGGACATCGTGGGACAACGTGGGACAACGTGGGACAACGTGGGACAACGTGGGACAACGTGGGACACCGTTGGACAACGTGGGACACCGTTGGACATCGTTGGACACCGTGGGACAACGTGGGACAACGTGGGACAACGTGGGACACCGTTGGACAACGTTGGACATCGTTGGACATCGTTGGACATCGTGGGACACCGTTGGACATCGCTGGACACCGTTGGACATCGTTGGACACCGTGGGACAACGTGGGACAACGTGGGACAACGTGGGACAACGTGGGACAACGTGGGACAACGTGGGGCAACGTGGGACAACGTGGGACATCGTGGGACAACGTGGGACAACGTGGGACAACGTGGGACAACGTGGGACAACGTGGGACACCGTTGGACATCGTTGGACACCGTGGGACAACGTGGGGCAACGTGGGACAACGTGGGATATCGTGGGACAACGTGGGACAACGTGGGACAACGTGGGACAACGTGGGACAACGTGGGACAACGTGGGACAACGTGGGACAACGTGGGACAACGTCGGACACCGTTGGACATCGTTGGACACCGTGGGACAACGTGGGACAACGTGGGACAACGTGGGACAACGTGGGACAACGTGGGACAACGTGGGACAACGTGGGACAACGTGGGACAACGTGGGACAACGTGGGACATAGTGGGACAACGTGGGACAACGTGGGACAACGTGGGACAACGTGGGACACCGTTGGACAACGTGGGACACCGTTGGACAACGTGGGACAACGTGGGACAACGTGGGACATCGTGGGACAACGTGGGACAACGTGGGACAACGTGGGACAACGTGGGACACCGTTGGACAACGTGGGACATCGTTGGACACCGTTGGACACCGTGGGACAACGTGGGACAACGTGGGACAACGTGGGACAACGTGGGACAACGTGGGACAACGTGGGACAACGCGGGACAACGTGGTACAACGTGGGACGCCGTTGGACACCGTGGGACACCGTTGGACACCGTTGGACATCCTTGGACACCGTGGGACAACGTGGGACAACGTGGGACAACGTGGGACAACGTGGGACAACGTGGGACAACGTGGGACAACGCGGGACAACTTGGGACAACGTGGGACAACGTGGGACAACGTGGGACATCGTGGGACAACGTGGGACAACGTGGGACAACGTGGGACAACGTGGGACACCGTTGGACAACGTGGGACACCGTTGGACATCGTTGGACACCGTGGGACAACGTGGGACAACGTGGGACAACGTGGGAAACCGTTGGACACCGTTGGACATCGTTGGACATCGTTGGACATCGTGGGACACCGTTGGACATCGTTGGACATCGTTGGACACCGTGGGACAACGTGGGACAACGTGGGACAACGTGGGACAACGTGGGACAACGTGGGACAACGTGGGACAACGTGGGACAACGTGGGACAACGTGGGACAACGTGGGACAACGTGGGACACCGTTGGACATCGTTGGACAACGTGGGACAACGTGGGACAACGTGGGACAACGTGGGACAACGTGGGACAACGTGGGGCACCGTTGGACACCGTGGGACACCGTTGGACACCGTTGGACATCGTTGGACACCGTGGGACAACGTGGGACAACGTGGGACAACGTGGGACAACGTGGGACAACGTGGGACAACGTGGGACAACGTGGGACAACGTGGGACAACGTGGGACAACGTGGGACAACGTGGGACAACGTGGGACAACGTGGGACAACGTGGGACACCGTTGGACAACGTGGGACACCGTTGGACATCGTTGGACACCGTGGGACAACGTGGGACAACGTGGGACAACGTGGGACACCGTTGGACAACGTTGGACATCGTTGGACATCGTTGGACATCGTGGGACACCGTTGGACATCGCTGGACACCGTTGGACATCGTTGGACACCGTGGGACAACGTGGGACAACGTGGGACAACGTGGGACAACGTGGGACAACGTGGGACAACGTGGGGCAACGTGGGACAACGTGGGACATCGTGGGACAACGTGGGACAACGTGGGACAACGTGGGACAACGTGGGACAACGTGGGACACCGTTGGACATCGTTGGACACCGTGGGACAACGTGGGGCAACGTGGGACAACGTGGGATATCGTGGGACAACGTGGGACAACGTGGGACAACGTGGGACAACGTGGGACAACGTGGGACAACGTGGGACAACGTGGGACAACGTGGGACAACGTGGGACACCGTTGGACATCGTTGGGCACCGTGGGACAACGTGGGACAACGTGGGACAACGTGGGACAACGTGGGACAACGTGGGACAACGTGGGACAACTTGGGACAACGTGGGACAACGTGGGACAACGTGGGACATAGTGGGACAACGTGGGACAACGTGGGACAACGTGGGACAACGTGGGACACCGTTGGACAACGTGGGACACCGTTGGACAACGTGGGACACCGTTGGACATCGTTGGACACCGTGGGACAACGTGGGACAACGTGGGACAACGTGGGACACCGTTGGACACCGTTGGACATCGTTGGACATCGTTGGACATCGTGGGACACCGTTGGACATCGTTGGACATCTTTGGACACCGTGGGACAACGTGGGACAACGTGGGACAACGTGGGACAACGTGGGACAACGTGGGACAACGTGGGACAACGTGGGACAACGTGGGACAACGTGGGACAACGTGGGACAACGTGGGACACCGTTGGACATCGTTGGACAACGTGGGACAACGTGGGACAACGTGGGACAACGTGGGACAACGTGGGACAACGTGGGACACCGTTGGACACCGTGGGACACCGTTGGACACCGTTGGACATCGTTGGACACCGTGGGACAACGTGGGACAACGTGGGACAACGTGGGACAACGTGGGACAACGTGGGACAACGTGGGACAACGTGGGACAACGTGGGACATCGTGGGACAACGTGGGACAACGTGGGACAACGTGGGACAACGTGGGACAACGTGGGACACCGTTGGACAACGTGGGACAACGTGGGACAACGTGGGACAACGTGGGACAACGTGGGACACCGTTGGACAACGTGGGACACCGTTGGACATCGTTGGACACCGTGGGACAACGTGGGACAACGTGGGACAACGTGGGACACCGTTGGACACCGTTGGACATCGTTGGACATCGTTGGACATCGTGGGACACCGTTGGACATCGCTGGACACCGTTGGACATCGTTGGACACCGTGGGACAACGTGGGACAACGTGGGACAACGTGGGACAACGTGGGACAACGTGGGACAACGTGGGGCAACGTGGGACAACGTGGGACATCGTGGGACAACGTGGGACAACGAGGGACAACGTGGGACAACGTGGGACAACGTGGGACACCGTTGGACATCGTTGGACACCGTGGGACAACGTGGGACAACGTGGGACAACGTGGGACACCGTTGGACACCGTTGGACATCGTTGGACACCGTTGGACACCGTGGGACAACGTGGGACAACGTGGGACAACGTGGGACAACGTGGGACAACGTGGGACAACGTGGGACAACGTGGGACAACGTGGGACAACGTGGGACAACGTGGGACACCGTTGGACATCGTTGGACACCGTGGGACAACGTGGGACAACGTGGGACAACGTGGGACATCGTTGGACACCGTTGGACACCGTTGGACATCGTTGGACACCGTGGGACAACGTGGGACAACGTGGGACAACGTGGGACAACGTGGGACAACGTCGGACAACGTGGGACAACGTGGGACAACGTGGGACAACGTGGGACAACGTGGGACAACGTGGGACACCGTTGGACATCGTTGGACAACGTGGGACAACGTGGGACAACGTGGGACAACGTGGGACAACGTGGGACAACGTGGGACAACGTTGGACACCGTGGGACACCGTTGGACACCGTTGGACAACGTGGGACAACGTGGGACAACGTGGGACAACGTGGGACAACGTGGGAAACCATGGAACAACGTGGGACAACGTGGGACACCGTTGGACATCGTTGGACATCGTTGGACACCGTGGGACAACGTGGGACAACGTGGGAAAACGTGGGACAACGTGGGACACCGTTGGACATCGCTGGACACCGTTGGACATCGTTGGACACCGTGGGACAACGTGGGACAACGTGGGACAACGTGGGACAACGTGGGACAACGTGGGACAACGTGGGACAACGTGGGACAACGTGGGACAACGTGGGACATCGTGGGACAACGTGGGACAACGTGGGACAACGTGGGACAACGTGGGACATCGTTGGACATCGTTGGACACCGTGGGACAACGTGGGACAACGTGGGACAACGTGGGACACCGTTGGACACCGTTGGACACCGTTGGACACCGTTGGACATCGTTGGACACCGTGGGACAACGTGGGACAACGTGGGACAACGTGGGAAACCATGGAACAACGTGGGACAACGTGGGACACCGTTGGACATCGTTGGACAACGTCGGACAACGTGGGACAACGTGGGACAACGTGGGACAACGTGGGACAACGTGGGACAACGTGGGACACCGTTGGACACCGTGGGACACCGTTGGACACCGTTGGACATCGTTGGACACCGTGGGACAACGTGGGACAACGTGGGACAACGTGGGACAACGTGGGACAACGTGGGACAACGTGGTACAACGTGGGACAACGTGGGACAACGTGGGACAACGTGGGACAACGTGGGACAACGTCGAACAACGTGGGACAACGTGGGACAACGTGGGACAACGTGGGACAACGTGGGACAACGTGGGACACCGTTGGACATCGTTGGACAACGTGGGACAACGTGGGACAACGTGGGACAACGTGGGACAACGTGGGACAACGTGGGACAACGTTGGACACCGTGGGACACCGTTGGACACCGTTGGACAACGTGGGACAACGTGGGACAACGTGGGACAACGTGGGAAACCATGGAACAACGTGGGACAACGTGGGACACCGTTGGACATCGTTGGACATCGTTGGACACCGTGGGAAAACGTGGGACAACGTGGGAAAACGTGGGACAACGTGGGACACCGTTGGACATCGCTGGACACCGTTGGACATCGTTGGACACCGTGGGACAACGTGGGACAACGTGGGACAACGTGGGACAACGTGGGACAACGTGGGACAACGTGGGACAACGTGGGACAACGTGGGACAACGTGGGACAACGTGGGACAACGTGGGACAACGTGGGACAACGTGGGACAACGTGGGACAACGTGGGACAACGTGGGACAACGTGGGACAACGTGGGACAACGTGGGACAACGTGGGACATCGTGGGACAACGTGGGACAACGTGGGACAACGTGGGACAACGTGGGACAACGTGGGACACCGTTGGACATCGTTGGACACCGTGGGACAACGTGGGACAACGTGGGACAACGTGGGACACCGTTGGACACCGTTGGACACCGTTGGACACCGTTGGACATCGTTGGACACCGTGGGACAACGTGGGACAACGTGGGACAACGTGGGAAACCATGGAACAACGTGGGACAACGTGGGACACCGTTGGACATCGTTGGACAACGTGGGACAACGTGGGACAACGTGGGACAACGTGGGACAACGTGGGACAACGTCGGACAACGTGGGACAACGTGGGACAACATGGGACAACGTGGGACAACGTGGGACACCGTTGGACACCGTTGGACATCGTTGGACATCGTTGGACATCGTGGGACACCGTTGGACATCGCTGGACACCGTGGGACAACGTGGGACAACGTGGGACAACGTGGGACAACGTGGGACAACGTCGGACAACGTGGGACAACGTGGGACAACATGGGACAACGTGGGACAACGTGGGACAACGTGGGACAACGTGGGACAACGTGGGACAACGTGGGACAACGTGGGACAACGTGGGACACCGTTGGACACCGTTGGACACCGTTGGACACCGTTGGACATCGTTGGACACCGTGGGACAACGTGGGACAACGTGGGACAACGTGGGAAACCATGGAACAACGTGGGACAACGTGGGACTCCGTTGGACATCGTTGGACAACGTGGGACAACGTGGGACAACGTGGGACAACGTGGGACAACGTGGGACAACGTGGGACAACGTGGGACAACGTGGGACACCGTGGGACACCGTGGGACACCGTTGGACACCGTTGGACATCGTTGGACACCGTGGGACAACGTGGGACAACGTGGGACAACGTGGGACAACGTGGGACAACGTGGGACAACGTGGGACAACGTGGGACAACGTGGGACAACGTGGGACAACGTGGGACAACGTGGGACATCGTGGGACAACGTGGGACAACGTGGGACAACGTGGGACAACGTGGGACACCGTTGGACAACGTGGGACACCGTTGGACATCGTTGGACACCGTGGGACAACGTGGGACAACGTGGGACCACGTGGGACAACGTGGGACAACGTGGGACAACGTGGGACAACGTGGGACAACGTGGGACAACGTGGGACAACGTGGGACAACGTGGGACAACGTGGGACAACGTGGGACAACGTGGGACAACGTGGGACAACGTGGGACAACGTGGGACACCGTTGGACATCGTTGGACAACATGGGACAACGTGGGACAACGAGGGACAACGTGGGACAACGTGGGACAACGTGGGACAACGTGGGACAACGTGGGACAACGTGGGACATCGTGCGACAACGTGGGACAACGTGGGACAACGTGGGACAACGTGGGACACCGTTGGACAACGTGGGACACCGTGGGACATCGTTGGACACCGTGGGACAACGTGGGACAACGTGGGACCACGTGGGACAACGTGGGACAACGTGGGACAACGTGGGACAACGTGGGACAACGTGGGACAACGTTGGACATCGTTGGACATCGTTGGACACCGTGGGACAACGTGGGACAACGTGGGACAACGTGGGACAACGTGGGACAACGTGGGACAACGTGGGACAACGTGGGACAACGTGGGACAACGTGGGACAACGTGGGACAACGTGGGACAACGTGGGACACCGTTGGACATCGTTGGACAACATGGGACAACGTGGGACAACGTGGGACAACGTGGGACAACGTGGGACAACGTGGGACACCGTTGGACACCGTGGGACACCGTTGGACACCGTTGGACATCGTTGGACACCGTGGGACAACGTGGGACAACGTGGGACAACGTGGGACAACGTGGGAAACCATGGAACAACGTGGGACAACGTGGGACTCCGTTGGACATCGTTGGACAACGTGGGACAACGTGGGACAACGTGGGACAACGTGGGACAACGTGGGACAACGTGGGACACCGTTGGACACCGTGGGACACCGTTGGACACCGTTGGACATCGTTGGACACCGTGGGACAACGTGGGACAACGTGGGACAACGTGGGACAACGTGGGACACCGTTGGACACCGTTGGACATCGTTGGACATCGTTGGACATCGTGGGACACCGTTGGACATCGTTGGACATCGTTGGACACCGTGGGACAACGTGGGACAACGTGGGACAACGTGGGACAACGTGGGACAACGTGGGACAACGTGGGATAACGTGGGACAACGTGGGACAACGTGGGACAACGTGGGACAACGTGGGACAACGTGGGACACCGTTGGACATCGTTGGACAACGTGGGACAACGTGGGACAACGTGGGACAACGTGGGACACCGTTGGACACCGTGGGACACCGTGGGACACCGTTGGACACCGTTGGACACCGTGGGACAACGTGGGACAACGTGGGACAACGTGGGACAACGTGGGACAACGTGGGACAACGTGGGACAACGTGGGACAACGTGGGACAACGTGGGACAACTTGGGACAACGTGGGACAACGTGGGACACCGTTGGACACCGTGGGACACCGTTGGAGACCGTTGGACATCGTTGGACACCGTGGGACAACGTGGGACAACGTGGGACAACGTGGGACAACGTGGGACAACGTGGGACAACGTGGGACAACGTGGGACAACGTGGGACATCGTGGGACAACGTGGGACAACGTGGGACAACGTGGGACAACGTTGGACAACGTGGGACACCGTTGGACAACGTGGGACACCGTTGGACATCGTTGGACACCGTGGGACAACGTGGGACAACGTGGGACAACGTGGGACACCGTTGGACACCGTTGGACATCGTTGGACATCGTTGGACATCGTGGGACACCGTTGGACATCGCTGGACACCGTTGGACATCGTTGGACACCGTGGGACAACGTGGGACAACGTAGGACAACGTGGGACAACGTGGGACAACGTGGGACACCGTTGGACACCGTTGGACATCGTTGGACAACATGGGACAACGTGGGACAACGTGGGACAACGTGGGACACCGTGGGACAACGTGGGACAACGTGGGACAACGTGGGACAACGTGGGACAACGTGGGACAACGTGGGACACCGTTGGACAACGTGGGACACGGTTGGACATCGTTGGACACCGTGGGACAACGTGGGACAACGTGGGACCACGTGGGACAACGTGGGACCACGTGGGACAACGTGGGACAACGTGGGACATCGTGGGACAACGTGGGACAACGTGGGACAACGTGGGACAACGTGGGACAACGTGGGACAACGTGGGACAACGTGGGACAACGTGGGACAACGTGGGACAACGTGGGACAACGTGGGACAACGTGGGACAACGTGGGACAACGTGGGACAACGTGGGACAACGTGGGACAACGTGGGACACCGTTGGACAACGTGGGACACCGTGGGACACCGTTGGACAACGTGGGACACGGTTGGACATCGTTGGACACCGTGGGACAACGTGGGACAACGTGGGACCACGTGGGACAACGTGGGACAACGTGGGACAACGTGGGACAACGTGGGACAACGTGGGACAACGTGGGACAACGTGGGACAACGTGGGACAACGTGGGACAACGTGGGACAACGTGGGACAACGTGGGACAACGTGGGACAACGTGGGACACCGTTGGACATCGTTGGACAACATGGGACACCGTGGGACACCGTTGGACAACGTGGGACACGGTTGGACATCGTTGGACACCGTGGGACAACGTGGGACAACGTGGGACCACGTGGGACAACGTGGGACAACGTGGGACATCGTGGGACAACGTGGGACAACGTGGGACAACGTGGGACAACGTGGGACAACGTGGGACAACGTGGGACAACGTGGGACAACGTGGGACAACGTGGGACAACGTGGGACAACGTGGGACAACGTGGGACAACGTGGGACATCGTTGGACACCGTTGGACACCGTGGGACAACGTGGGACAACGTGGGACAACGTGGGACAACGTGGGACAACGTGGGACAACGTGGGACAACGTGGGACAACGTGGGACAACGTGGGACACCGTTGGACACCGTTGGACACCGTTGGACACCGTTGGACATCGTTGGACACCGTGGGACAACGTGGGACAACGTGGGACAACGTGGGACAACGTGGGACAACGTGGGACAACGTGGGACAACGTGGGACAACGTGGGACATCGTGGGACAACGTGGGACAACGTGGGACAACGTGGGACAACGTGGGACAACGTGGGACACCGTTGGACAACGTGGGACACCGTTGGACATCGTTGGACACCGTGGGACAACGTGGGACAACGTGGGACAACGTGGGACACCGTTGGACACCGTTGGACATCGTTGGACATCGTTGGACATCGTGGGACACCGTTGGACATCGCTGGACACCGTTGTACATCGTTGGACACCGTGGGACAACGTGGGACAACGTGGGACAACGTGGGACAACGTGGGACATCGTGGGACAACGTGGGACAACGTGGGACAACGTGGGGCAACGTGGGACAACGTGGGACATCGTGGGACAACGTGGGACAACGAGGGACAACGTGGGACAACGTGGGACAACGTGGGACACCGTTGGACATCGTTGGACACCGTGGGACAACGTGGGACAACGTGGGACAACGTGGGACACCGTTGGACACCGTTGGACATCGTTGGACATCGTTGGACACCGTGGGACAACGTGGGACAACGTGGGACAACGTGGGACAACGTGGGACAACGTGGGACAACGTGGGACAACGTGGGACAACGTGGGACAACGTGGGACACCGTGGGACATCGTTGGACACCGTGGGACAACGTGGGACAACGTGGGACAACGTGGGACAACGTGGGACACCGTTGGACACCGTTGGACACCGTGGGACAACGTGGGACAACGTGGGACAACGTGGGACACCGTTGGACACCGTGGGACAACGTGGGACAACGTGGGACAACGTGGGACACCGTTGGACACCGTTGGACATCGTTGGACATCGTTGGACATCGTGGGACACCGTTGGACAACGTGGGACAACGTGGGACAACGTGGGACAACGTGGGACAACGTGCGACAACGTGGGACAACGTGGGACAACGTGGGACACCGTTGGACATCGTTGGACACCGTGGGACAACGTGGGACAACGTGGGACAACGTGGGACATCGTTGGACACCGTTGGACACCGTTGGACATCGTTGGACACCGTGGGACAACGTGGGACAACGTGGGACAACGTGGGACAACGTGGGACAACGTCGGACAACGTGGGACAACGTGGGACAATGTGGGACAACGTGGGACAACGTGGGACAACGTGGGACAACGTGGGACAACGTGGGACAACGTGGGACAACGTGGGACATCGTGGGACAACGTGGGACAACGTGGGACAACGTGGGACAACGTGGGACATCGTTGGACACCGTTGGACACCGTGGGACAACGTGGGACAACGTGGGACAACGTGGGACAACGTGGGACAACGTGGGACAACGTGGGACAACGTGGGACAACGTGGGACAACGTGGGACAACGTGGGACACCGTTGGACATCGTTGGACAACGTGGGACAACGTGGGACAACGTGGGACAACGTGGGACAACGTGGGACAACGTGGGACAACGTTGGACACCGTGGGACACCGTGGGACAACGTGGGACAACGTGGGACAACGTGGGACAACGTGGGACAACGTGGGACAACGTGGGACACCGTTGGACATCGTTGGACAACGTGGGACACCGTTGGACATCGTTGGACACCGTGGGACAACGCGGGACAACGTGGGACAACGTGGGACACCGTTGGACACCGTTGGACATCGTTGGACATCGTTGGACATCGTGGGACACCGTTGGACACCGTTGGACATCGTTGGACACCGTGGGACACCGTGGGACAACGTGGGACAACGTGGGACAACGTGGGACAACGTGGGACAACGTGGGACAACGTGGGACAACGTGGGACAACGTGGGACAACGTGGGACAACGTGGGACAACGTGGGACACCGTTGGACATCGTTGGACAACGTGGGACAACGTGGGACAACGTGGGACAACGTGGGACAACGTGGGACAACGTGGGACACCGTTGGACACCGTGGGACACCGTTGGACACCGTTGGACATCGTTGGACACCGTGGGACAACGTGGGACAACGTGGGACAACGTGGGACAACGTGGGACAACGTGGGACACCGTTGGACACCGTGGGACACCGTTGGACACCGTTGGACATCGTTGGACACCGTGGGACAACGTGGGACAACGTGGGACAACGTGGGACACCGTTGGACAACGTGGGACACCGTTGGACATCGTTGGACACCGTGGGACAACGTGGGACAACGTGGGACAACGTGGGACACCGTTGGACACCGTTGGACATCGTTGGACATCGTTGGACATCGTGGGACACCGTTGGACATCGCTGGACACCGTTGGACATCGTTGGACACCGTTGGACATCGTTGGACACCGTGGGACAACGTGGGACAACGTGGGACAACGTGGGACAACGTGGGACACCGTTGGACACCGTTGGACATCGTTGGACACCGTTGGACACCGTGGGACAACGTGGGACAACGTGGGACAACGTGGGACAACGTGGGACAACGTGGGACAACGTGGGACAACGTGGGACAACGTGGGACAACGTGGGACAACGTGGGACAACGTGGGACAACGTGGGACAACGTGGGACAACGTGGGACAACGTGGGACAACGTGGGACATCGTGGGACAACGTGGGACAACGTGGGACAACGTGGGACAACGTGGGACAACGTTGGACACCGTTGGACATCGTTGGACACCGTGGGACAACGTGGGACAACGTGGGACAACGTGGGACACCGTTGGACACCGTTGGACACCGTTGGACACCGTTGGACATCGTTGGACACCGTGGGACAACGTGGGACAACGTGGGACAACGTGGGAAACCATGGAACAACGTGGGACAACGTGGGACACCGTTGGACATCGTTGGACAACGTGGGACTACGTGGGACAACGTGGGACAACGTGGGACAACGTGGGACAACGTGGGACAACGTGGGACACCGTTGGACACCGTGGGACACCGTTGGACACCGTTGGACATCGTTGGACACCGTGGGACAACGTGGGACAACGTGGGACAACGTGGGACACCGTTGGACACCGTTGGACATCGTTGGACATCGTTGGACATCGTGGGACACCGTTGGACATCGCTGGACACCGTTGGACATCGTTGGACACCGTGGGACAACGTGGGACAACGTGGGACAACGTGGGACAACGTGGGACAACGTGGGACAACGTGGGACAACGTGGGACAACGTGGGGCAACGTGGGACAACGTGGGACATCGTGGGACAACGTGGGACAACGAGGGACAACGTGGGACAACGTGGGACAACGTGGGACACCGTTGGACATCGTTGGACACCGTGGGACAACGTGGGACAACGTGGGACAACGTGGGACACCGTTGGACACCGTTGGACATCGTTGGACATCGTTGGACACCGTGGGACAACGTGGGACAACGTGGGACAACGTGGGACAACGTGGGACAACGTGGGACAACGTGGGACAACGTGGGACAACGTGGGACAACGTGGGACAACGTGGGACAACGTGGGACAACGTGGGACACCGTTGGACATCGTTGGACACCGTGGGACAACGTGGGACAACGTGGGACAACGTGGGACATCGTTGGACACCGTTGGACACCGTTGGACACCGTTGGACACCGTTGGACATCGGTGGACATCGTGGGACACCGTTGGACACCGTGGGACAACGTGGGACAACGTGGGACAACGTGGGACACCGTTGGACACCGTTGGACATCGTTGAACATCGTTGGACATCGTGGGACACCGTTGGACAACGTGGGACAACGTGGGACAACGTGGGACAACGTGGGACAACGTGCGACAACGTGGGACAACGTGGGACAACGTGGGACACCGTTGGACATCGTTGGACACCGTGGGACAACGTGGGACAACGTGGGACAACGTGGGACATCGTTGGACACCGTTGGACACCGTTGGACATCGTTGGACACCGTGGGACAACGTGGGACAACGTGGGACAACGTGGGACAACGTGGGACAACGTCGGACAACGTGGGACAACGTGGGACAATGTGGGACAACGTGGGACAACGTGGGACAACGTGGGACAACGTGGGACAACGTGGGACAACGTGGGACAACGTGGGACATCGTGGGACAACGTGGGACAACGTGGGACAACGTGGGACAACGTGGGACATCGTTGGACACCGTTGGACACCGTGGGACATCGTTGGACACCGTGGGACAACGTGGGACAACGTGGGACAACGTGGGACATCGTTGGACACCGTTGGACACCGTTGGACATCGTTGGACACCGTGGGACAACGTGGGACAACGTGGGACAACGTGGGACAACGTGGGACAACGTCGGACAACGTGGGACAACGTGGGACAATGTGGGACAACGTGGGACAACGTGGGACAACGTGGGACAACGTGGGACAACGTGGGACAACGTGGGACAACGTGGGACATCGTGGGACAACGTGGGACAACGTGGGACAACGTGGGACAACGTGGGACATCGTTGGACACCGTTGGACACCGTGGGACAACGTGGGACAACGTGGGACAACGTGGGACAACGTGGGACAACGTGGGACAACGTGGGACAACGTGGGACAACGTGGGACAACGTGGGACAACGTGGGACACCGTTGGACATCGTTGGACAACGTGGGACAACGTGGGACAACGTGGGACAACGTGGGACAACGTGGGACAACGTGGGACAACGTTGGACACCGTGGGACACCGTGGGACAACGTGGGACAACGTGGGACAACGTGGGACAACGTGGGACAACGTGGGACAACGTGGGACACCGTTGGACATCGTTGGACACCGTGGGACAACGTGGGACAACGTGGGACAACGTGGGACAACGTGGGACAACGTGGGACACCGTTGGACACCGTGGGACACCGTTGGACACCGTTGGACATCGTTGGACACCGTGGGACAACGTGGGACAACGTGGGACAACGTGGGACAACGTGGGACAACGTGGGACACCGTTGGACACCGTGGGACACCGTTGGACACCGTTGGACATCGTTGGACGCCGTGGGACAACGTGGGACAACGTGGGACAACGTGGGACAACGTGGGACAACGTGGGACAACGTGGGACAACGTGGGACAACGTGGGACAACGTGGGACAACGTGGGACATCGTGGGACAACGTGGGACAACGTGGGACAACGTGGGACAACGTGGGACACCGTTGGACAACGTGGGACACCGTGGGACATCGTTGGACACCGTGGGACAACGTGGGACAACGTGGGACCACGTGGGACAACGTGGGACAACGTGGGACAACGTGGGACAACGTGGGACAACGTGGGACAACGTTGGACATCGTTGGACATCATTGGACACCGTGGGACAACGTGGGACAACGTGGGACAACGTGGGACAACGTGGGACAACGTGGGACAACGTGGGACAACGTGGGACAACGTGGGACAACGTGGGACAACGTTGGACACCGTTGGACATCGTTGGACACCGTGGGACAACGTGGGACAACGTGGGACAACGTGGGACAACGTGGGACAACGTGGGACAACGTGGGACAACGTGGGACAACATGGGACAACGTGGGACAACGTGGGACAACGTGGGACATCGTGGGACAACGTGGGACAACGTGGGACAACGTGGGACAACGTGGGACAACGTGGGACACCGTTGGACAACGTGGGACACCGTTGGACATCGTTGGACACCGTGGGACAACGTGGGACAACGTGGGACAACGTGGGACACCGTTGGACACCGTTGGACATCGTTGGACATCGTTGGACATCGTGGGACACCGTTGGACATCGCTGGACACCGTTGGACATCGTTGGACACCGTGGGACAACGTGGGACAACGTGGGACACCGTTGGACACCGTGGGACAACGTGGGACAACGTGGGACAACGTGGGACAACGTGGGACAACGTGGGACATCGTTGGACATCGTTGGACATCGTGGGACACCGTTGGACAACGTGGGACAACGTGGGACAACGTGGGACAACGTGGGACAACGTGCGACAACGTGGGACAACGTGGGACAACGTGGGACACCGTTGGACATCGTTGGACACCGTGGGACAACGTGGGACAACGTGGGACAACGTGGGACATCGTTGGACACCGTTGGACACCGTTGGACATCGTTGGACACCGTGGGACAACGTGGGACAACGTGGGACAACGTGGGTCAACGTGGGACAACGTCGGACAACGTGGGACAACGTGGGACAATGTGGGACAACGTGGGACAACGTGGGACAACGTGGGACAACGTGGGACAACGTGGGACAACGTGGGACAACGTGGGACATCGTGGGACAACGTGGGACAACGTGGGACAACGTGGGACAACGTGGGACACCGTTGGACATCGTTGGACAACGTGGGACAACGTGGGACAACGTGGGACAACGTGGGACAACGTGGGACAACGTGGGACAACGTGGGACAACGTGGGACACCGTTGGACACCGTGGGACACCGTTGGACACCGTTGGACATCGTTGGACACCGTGGGACAACGTGGGACAACGTGGGACAACGTGGGACAACGTGGGACAACGTGGGACAACGTGGGACAACGTGGGACAACGTGGGACATCGTGGGACAACGTGGGACAACGTGGGACAACGTGGGACAACGTGGGACAACGTGGGACACCGTTGGACAACGTGGGGCACCGTTGGACATCGTTGGACACCGTGGGACAACGTGGGACAACGTGGGACAACGTGGGACACCGTTGGACACCGTTGGACATCGTTGGACATCGTTGGACATCGTGGGACACCGTTGGACATCGCTGGACACCGTTGGACATCGTTGGACACCGTGGGACAACGTGGGACAACGTGGGACAACGTGGGACAACGTGGGACAACGTGGGACAACGTGGGACAACGTGGGACAACGTGGGGCAACGTGGGACAACGTGGGACATCGTGGGACAACGTGGGACAACGAGGGACAACGTGGGACAACGTGGGACAACGTGGGACACCGTTGGACATCGTTGGACACCGTGGGACAACGTGGGACAACGTGGGACAACGTGGGACACCGTTGGACACCGTTGGACATCGTTGGACATCGTTGGACACCGTGGGACAACGTGGGACAACGTGGGACAACGTGGGACAACGTGGGACAACGTGGGACAACGTGGGACAACGTGGGACAACGTGGGACAACGTGGGACACCGTTGGACATCGTTGGACACCGTGGGACAACGTGGGACAACGTGGGACAACGTGGGACATCGTTGGACACCGTTGGACACCGTTGGACACCGTTGGACACCGTTGGACATCGGTGGACATCGTGGGACACCGTTGGACACCGTGGGACAACGTGGGACAACGTGGGACAACGTGGGACACCGTTGGACACCGTTGGACATCGTTGGACATCGTTGGACATCGTGGGACACCGTTGGACAACGTGGGACAACGTGGGACAACGTGGGACAACGTGGGACAACGTGCGACAACGTGGGACAACGTGGGACAACGTGGGACACCGTTGGACATCGTTGGACACCGTGGGACAACGTGGGACAACGTGGGACAACGTGGGACATCGTTGGACACCGTGGGACAACGTGGGACAACGTGGGACAACGTGGGACAACGTGGGACAACGTGGGACACCGTTGGACACCGTGGGACACCGTTGGACACCGTTGGACATCGTTGGACACCGTGGGACACCGTTGGACACCGTTGGACATCGTTGGACATCGTTGGACATCGTGGGACACCGTTGGACATCGCTGGACACCGTTGGACATCGTTGGACACCGTGGGACAACGTGGGACAACGTGGGACACCGTTGGACACCGTGGGACAACGTGGGACAACGTGGGACAACGTGGGACAACGTGGGACAACGTGGGACATCGTTGGACATCGTTGGACATCGTGGGACACCGTTGGACAACGTGGGACAACGTGGGACAACGTGGGACAACGTGGGACAACGTGCGACAACGTGGGACAACGTGGGACAACGTGGGACACCGTTGGACATCGTTGGACACCGTGGGACAACGTGGGACAACGTGGGACAACGTGGGACATCGTTGGACACCGTTGGACACCGTTGGACATCGTTGGACACCGTGGGACAACGTGGGACAACGTGGGACAACGTGGGACAACGTGGGACAACGTCGGACAACGTGGGACAACGTGGGACAATGTGGGACAACGTGGGACAACGTGGGACAACGTGGGACAACGTGGGACAACGTGGGACAACGTGGGACAACGTGGGACATCGTGGGACAACGTGGGACAACGTGGGACAACGTGGGACAACGTGGGACATCGTTGGACACCGTTGGACACCGTGGGACAACGTGGGACAACGTGGGACAACGTGGGACAACGTGGGACAACGTGGGACAACGTGGGACAACGTGGGACAACGTGGGACAACGTGGGACACCGTTGGACATCGTTGGACAACGTGGGACAACGTGGGACAACGTGGGACAACGTGGGACAACGTGGGACAACGTGGGACAACGTTGGACACCGTGGGACACCGTGGGACAACGTGGGACAACGTGGGACAACGTGGGACAACGTGGGACAACGTGGGACAACGTGGGACACCGTTGGACATCGTTGGACACCGTGGGACAACGTGGGACAACGTGGGACAACGTGGGACAACGTGGGACAACGTGGGACACCGTTGGACACCGTGGGACACCGTTGGACACCGTTGGACATCGTTGGACACCGTGGGACAACGTGGGACAACGTGGGACAACGTGGGACAACGTGGGACAACGTGGGACACCGTTGGACACCGTGGGACATCGTTGGACACCGTGGGACAACGTGGGACAACGTGGGACCACGTGGGACAACGTGGGACAACGTGGGACAACGTGGGACAACGTGGGACAACGTGGGACAACGTTGGACATCGTTGGACATCATTGGACACCGTGGGACAACGTGGGACAACGTGGGACAACGTTGGACACCGTTGGACATCGTTGGACACCGTGGGACAACGTGGGACAACGTGGGACAACGTGGGACAACGTGGGACAACGTGGGACAACGTGGGACAACGTGGGACAACTTGGGACAACGTGGGACAACGTGGGACAACGTGGGACATCGTGGGACAACGTGGGACAACGTGGGACAACGTGGGACAACGTGGGACACCGTTGGACAACGTGGGACACCGTTGGACATCGTTGGACACCGTGGGACAACGCGGGACAACGTGGGACAACGTGGGACACCGTTGGACACCGTTGGACATCGTTGGACATCGTTGGACATCGTGGGACACCGTTGGACATCGTTGGACATCGTTGGACACCGTGGGACAACGTGGGACAACGTGGGACAACGTGGGACAACGTGGGACAACGTGGGACAACGTGGGACAACGTGGGACAACGTGGGACAACGTGGGACAACGTGGGACAACGTGGGACAACGTGGGACAACGTGGGACAACGTGGGACAACGTGGGACAACGTGGGACAACGTGGGACAACGTGGGACAACGTGGGACACCGTTGGACATCGTTGGACAACGTGGGACAACGTGGGACAACGTGGGACAACGTGGGACAACGTGGGACAACGTGGGACACCGTTGGACACCGTGGGACACCGTTGGACACCGTTGGACATCGTTGGACACCGTGGGACAACGTGGGACAACGTGGGACAACGTGGGACAACGTGGGACAACGTGGGACAACGTGGGACAACGTGGGACAACGTGGGACACCGTTGGACACCGTGGGACACCGTTGGACACCGTTGGACATCGTTGGACACCGTGGGACAACGTGGGACAACGTGGGACAACGTGGGACACCGTTGGACAACGTGGGACACCGTTGGACATCGTTGGACACCGTGGGACAACGTGGGACAACGTGGGACAACGTGGGACACCGTTGGACACCGTTGGACATCGTTGGACATCGTTGGACATCGTGGGACACCGTTGGACATCGCTGGACACCGTTGGACATCGTTGGACACCGTTGGACATCGTTGGACACCGTGGGACAACGTGGGACAACGTGGGACAACGTGGGACAACGTGGGACACCGTTGGACACCGTTGGACACCGTTGGACACCGTGGGACAACGTGGGACAACGTGGGACAACGTGGGACAACGTGGGACAACGTGGGACAACGTGGGACAACGTGGGACAACGTGGGACAACGTGGGACAACGTGGGACAACGTGGGACAACGTGGGACAACGTGGGACATCGTGGGACAACGTGGGACAACGTGGGACAACGTGGGACAACGTGGGACAACGTTGGACACCGTTGGACATCGTTGGACACCGTGGGACAACGTGGGACAACGTGGGACAACGTGGGACACCGTTGGACACCGTTGGACACCGTTGGACACCGTTGGACATCGTTGGACACCGTGGGACAACGTGGGACAACGTGGGACAACGTGGGAAACCATGGAACAACGTGGGACAACGTGGGACACCGTTGGACATCGTTGGACAACGTGGGACAACGTGGGACAACGTGGGACAACGTGGGACAACGTGGGACAACGTGGGACAACGTGGGACACCGTTGGACACCGTGGGACACCGTTGGACACCGTTGGACATCGTTGGACACCGTGGGACAACGTGGGACAACGTGGGACAGCGTGGGACAACGTGGGACAACGTGGGACAACGTGGGACAACGTGGGACAACGTGGCACAACGTGGGACAACGTGGGACAACGTGGGACATCGTGGGACAACGTGGGACAACGTGGGACAACGTGGGACAACGTGGGACACCGTTGGACAACGTGGGACACCGTTGGACATCGTTGGACACCGTGGGACAACGTGGGACAACGTGGGACCACGTGGGACAACGTGGGACAACGTGGGACAACGTGGGACAACGTGGGACAACGTGGGACAACGTGGGACAACGTGGGACAACGTGGGACAACGTGGGACAACGTGGGACAACGTGGGACAACGTGGGACAACGTGGGACAACGTGGGACACCGTTGGACATCGTTGGACAACATGGGACAACGTGGGACAACGTGGGACAACGTGGGACAACGTGGGACAACGTGGGACACCGTTGGACACCGTGGGACACCGTTGGACACCGTTGGACATCGTTGGACACCGTGGGACAACGTGGGACAACGTGGGACAACGTGGGACAACGTGGGCAACGTGAGACAACGTGGGACAACGTGGGACAACGTGGGACAACTTGGGACAACGTGGGACAACGTGGGACAACGTGGGACATCGTGGGACAACGTGGGACAACGTGGGACAACGTGGGACAACGTGGGACACCGTTGGACAACGTGGGACACCGTTGGACATCGTTGGACACCGTGGGACAACGCGGGACAACGTGGGACAACGTGGGACACCGTTGGACACCGTTGGACATCGTTGGACATCGTTGGACATCGTGGGACACCGTTGGACATCGTTGGACATCGTTGGACACCGTGGGACAACGTGGGACAACGTGGGACAACGTGGGACAACGTGGGACAACGTGGGACAACGTGGGACAACGTGGGACAACGTGGGACAACGTGGGACAACGTGGGACAACGTGGGACAACGCGGGACACCGTTGGACATCGTTGGACAACGTGGGACAACGTGGGACAACGTGGGACAACGTGGGACAACGTGGGACAACGTGGGACAACGTGGGACAACGTGGGACACCGTTGGACACCGTGGGACACCGTTGGACACCGTTGGACATCGTTGGACACCGTGGGACAACGTGGGACAACGTGGGACAACGTGGGACAACGTGGGACAACGTGGGACAACGTGGGACAACGTGGGACAACGTGGGACATCGTGGGACAACGTGGGACAACGTGGGACAACGTGGGACAACGTGGGACAACGTGGGACACCGTTGGACAACGTGGGACACCGTTGGACATCGTTGGACACCGTGGGACAACGTGGGACAACGTGGGACAACGTGGGACACCGTTGGACACCGTTGGACATCGTTGGACATCGTTGGACATCGTGGGACACCGTTGGACATCGCTGGACACCGTTGGACATCGTTGGACACCGTGGGACAACGTGGGACAACGTGGGACAACGTGGGACAACGTGGGACAACGTGGGACAACGTGGGACAACGTGGGACAACGTGGGGCAACGTGGGACAACGTGGGACATCGTGGGACAACGTCGGACAACGAGGGACAACGTGGGACAACGTGGGACAACGTGGGACACCGTTGGACATCGTTGGACACCGTGGGACAACGTGGGACAACGTGGGACAACGTGGGACACCGTTGGACACCGTTGGACATCGTTGGACATCGTTGGACACCGTGGGACAACGTGGGACAACGTGGGACAACGTGGGACAACGTGGGACAACGTGGGACAACGTGGGACAACGTGGGACAACGTGGGACAACGTGGGACACCGTTGGACATCGTTGGACACCGTGGGACAACGTGGGACAACGTGGGACAACGTGGGACATCGTTGGACACCTTTGGACACCGTTGGACACCGTTGGACACCGTTGGACATCGGTGGACATCGTGGGACACCGTTGGACACCGTGGGACAACGTGGGACAACGTGGGACAACGTGGGACACCGTTGGACACCGTTGGACATCGTTGGACATCGTTGGACATCGTGGGACACCGTTGGACAACGTGGGACAACGTGGGACAACGTGGGACAACGTGGGACAACGTGCGACAACGTGGGACAACGTGGGACAACGTGGGACACCGTTGGACATCGTTGGACACCGTGGGACAACGTGGGACAACGTGGGACAACGTGGGACATCGTTGGACACCGTTGGACACCGTTGGACATCGTTGGACACCGTGGGACAACGTGGGACAACGTGGGACAACGTGGGACAACGTGGGACAACGTCGGACAACGTGGGACAACGTGGGACAATGTGGGACAACGTGGGACAACGTGGGACAACGTGGGACAACGTGGGACAACGTGGGACAACGTGGGACAACGTGGGACATCGTGGGACAACGTGGGACAACGTGGGACAACGTGGGACAACGTGGGACATCGTTGGACACCGTTGGACACCGTGGGACAACGTGGGACAACGTGGGACAACGTGGGACAACGTGGGACAACGTGGGACAACGTGGGACAACGTGGGACAACGTGGGACAACGTGGGACAACGTGGGACACCGTTGGACATCGTTGGACAACGTGGGACAACGTGGGACAACGTGGGACAACGTGGGACAACGTGGGACAACGTGGGACAACGTTGGACACCGTGGGACACCGTGGGACAACGTGGGACAACGTGGGACAACGTGGGACAACGTGGGACAACGTGGGACAACGTGGGACAACGTGGGACACCGTTGGACATCGTTGGACACCGTGGGACAACGTGGGACAACGTGGGACAACGTGGGACAACGTGGGACAACGTGGGACACCGTTGGACACCGTGGGACACCGTTGGACACCGTTGGACATCGTTGGACACCGTGGGACAACGTGGGACAACGTGGGACAACGTGGGACAACGTGGGACAACGTGGGACACCGTTGGACACCGTGGGACACCGTTGGACACCGTTGGACATCGTTGGACACCGTGGGACAACGTGGGACAACGTGGGACAACGTGGGACAACGTGGGACAACGTGGGACAACGTGGGACAACGTGGGACAACGTGGGACAACGTGGGACAACGTGGGACATCGTGGGACAACGTGGGACAACGTGGGACAACGTGGGACAACGTGGGACAACGTGGGACACCGTTGGACAACGTGGGACACCGTTGGACACCGTTGGACACCGTTGGACATCGTTGGACATCTTTGGACATCGTGGGACACCGTTGGACATCGTTGGACACCGTGGGACAACGTGGGACAACGTGGGACAACGTGGGAAACCATGGAACAACGTGGGACAACGTGGGACACCGTTGGACATCGTTGGACAACGTGGGACAACGTGGGACAACGTGGGACAACGTGGGACAACGTGGGACACCGTTGGACACCGTGGGACACCGTTGGACACCGTTGGACATCGTTGGACACCGTGGGACAACGTGGGACAACGTGGGACAACGTGGGACAACGTGGGACACCGTTGGACAACGTGGGACACCGCTGGACACCGTTGGACACCGTTGGACATCGTTGGACATCTTTGGACATCGTGGGACACCGTTGGACATCGTTGGACATCGTTGGACACCGTTGGACATCGTTGGACACCGTTGGACATCGTTGGACATCGTTGGACATCGTGGGACACCGTTGGACATCGTTGGACATCGTTGGACACCGTGGGACAACGTGGGACAACGTGGGACAACGTGGGAAACCATGGAACAACGTGGGACAACGTGGGACACCGTTGGACATCGTTGGACAACGTGGGACAACGTGGGACAACGTGGGACAACGTGGGACAACGTGGGACAACGTGGGACAACGTGGGACAACGTGGGACAACGTGGGACAACGTGGGACAACGTGGGACACCGTTGGACACCGTGGGACACCGTTGGACACCGTTGGACATCGTTGGACACCGTGGGACAACGTGGGACAACGTGGGACAACGTGGGACAACGTGGGACAACGTGGGACAACGTGGGACAACGTGGGACAACGTGGGACAACGTGGGACAACGTGGGACATCGTGGGACAACGTGGGACAACGTGGGACAACGTGGGACAACGTGGGACACCGTTGGACAACGTGGGACAACGTGGGACAACGTGGGACAACGTGGGACAACGTGGGACAACGTGGGACAACGTGGGACACCGTTGGACAACGTGGGACACCGTTGGACATCGTTGGACACCGTGGGACAACGTGGGACAACGTGGGACAACGTGGGACAACGTGGGACAACGTGGGACACCGTTGGACACCGTGGGACACCGTTGGACACCGTTGGACACCGTTGGACATCGTTGGACATCTTTGGACATCGTGGGACACCGTTGGACATCGTTGGACATCGTTGGACACCGTTGGACATCGTTGGACACCGTTGGACATCGTTGGACATCGTTGGACATCGTGGGACACCGTTGGACATCGTTGGACATCGTTGGACACCGTGGGACAACGTGGGACAACGTGGGACAACGTGGGAAACCATGGAACAACGTGGGACAACGTGGGACACCGTTGGACATCGTTGGACAACGTGGGACAACGTGGGACAACGTGGGACAACGTGGGACAACGTGGGACAACGTGGGACAACGTGGGACAACGTGGGACAACGTGGGACACCGTTGGACACCGTGGGACACCGTTGGACACCGTTGGACATCGTTGGACACCGTGGGACAACGTGGGACAACGTGGGACAACGTGGGACAACGTGGGACAACGTGGGACAACGTGGGACAACGTGGGACAACGTTGGACAACGTGGGACAACGTGGGACAACGTGGGACAACGTGGGACAACGTGGGACATCGTGGGACAACGTGGGACAACGTGGGACAACGTGGGACACCGTTGGACACCGTTGGACACCGTTGGACACCGTTGGACATCGTTGGACACCGTGGGACAACGTGGGACAACGTGGGACAACGTGGGAAACCATGGAACAACGCGGGACAACGTGGGACACCGTTGGACATCGTTGGACATCGTTGGACACCGTGGGACAACGTGGGACAACGTGGGAAAACGTGGGACAACGTGGGACACCGTTGGACATCGCTGGACACCGTTGGACATCGTTGGACACCGTGGGACAACGTGGGACAACGTGGGACAACGTGGGACAACGTGGGACAACGTGGGACAACGTGGGACAACGTGGGACATCGTGGGACAACGTGGGACAACGTGGGACAACGTGGGACAACGTGGGACATCGTTGGACACCGTTGGACACCGTGGGACAACGTGGGACAACGTGGGACAACGTGGGACAACGTGGGACAACGTGGGACAACGTGGGACAACGTGGGACAACGTGGGACAACGTGGGACAACGTGGGACAACGTGGGACAACGTGGGACAACGTGGGACAACGTGGGACAACGTGGGACAACGTGGGACAACGTGGGACATCGTGGGACAACGTGGGACAACGTGGGACAACGTGGGACAACGTGGGACAACGTGGGACACCGTTGGACATCGTTGGACACCGTGGGACAACGTGGGACAACGTGGGACAACGTGGGACACCGTTGGACACCGTTGGACACCGTTGGACATCGTTGGACACCGTGGGACAACGTGGGACAACGTGGGACAACGTGGGACACCGTTGGACACCGTTGGACATCGTTGGACACCGTGGGACAACGTGGGACAACGTGGGACAACGTGGGACAACGTGGGACAACGTGGGACATCGTGGGACAACGTGGGACAACGTGGGACAACGTGGGACAACGTGGGACAACGTGGGACACCGTTGGACACCGTTGGACACCGTTGGACACCGTTGGACATCGTTGGACACCGTGGGACAACGTGGGACAACGTGGGACAACGTGGGAAACCATGGAACAACGTGGGACAACGTGGGACACCGTTGGACATCGTTGGACATCGTTGGACACCGTGGGACAACGTGGGACAACGTGGGAAAACGTGGGACAACGTGGGACACCGTTGGACATCGCTGGACACCGTTGGACATCGTTGGACACCGTGGGACAACGTGGGACAACGTGGGACAACGTGGGACAACGTGGGACAACGTGGGACAACGTGGGACAACGTGGGACATCGTGGGACAACGTGGGACAACGTGGGACAACGTGGGACAACGTGGGACATCGTGGGACAACGTGGGACAACGTGGGACAACGTGGGACAACGTGGGACATCGTTGGACACCGTTGGACACCGTGGGACAACGTGGGACAACGTGGGACAACGTGGGACAACGTGGGACAACGTGGGACAACGTGGGACAACGTGGGACAACGTGGGACAACGTGGGACAACGTGGGACAACGTGGGACAACGTGGGACAACGTGGGACAACGTGGGACAACGTGGGACATCGTGGGACAACGTGGGACAACGTGGGACAACGTGGGACAACGTGGGACAACGTGGGACACCGTTGGACATCGTTGGACACCGTGGGACAACGTGGGACAACGTGGGACAACGTGGGACACCGTTGGACACCGTTGGACACCGTTGGACACCGTTGGACATCGTTGGACACCGTGGGACAACGTGGGACAACGTGGGAAACCATGGAACAACGTGGGACAACGTGGGACACCGTTGGACATCGTTGGACAACGTGGGACAACGTGGGACAACGTGGGACAACGTGGGACAACGTGGGACAACGTGGGACACCGTTGGAAACCGTGGGACACCGTTGGACACCGTTGGACATCGTTGGACACCGTGGGACAACGTGGGACAACGTGGGACAACGTGGGACAACGTGGGACAACGTGGGACAACGTGGGACAACGTGGGACAACGTGGGACAACGTGGGACACCGTTGGACAACGTGGGACACCGTTGGACATCGTTGGACACCGTGGGACAACGTGGGACAACGTGGGACAACGTGGGACAACGTGGGACAACGTGGGACAACGTGGGACAACGTGGGACACCGTTGGACACCGTGGGACACCGTTGGACACCGTTGGACACCGTTGGACATCGTTGGACATCTTTGGACATCGTGGGACACCGTTGGACATCGTTGGACATCGTTGGACACCGTTGGACATCGTTGGACACCGTTGGACATCGTTGGACATCGTTGGACATCGTGGGACACCGTTGGACATCGTTGGACATCGTTGGACACCGTGGGACAATGTGGGACAACGTGGGACAACGTGGGAAACCATGGAACAACGTGGGACAACGTGGGACACCGTTGGACATCGTTGGACAACGTGGGACAACGTGGGACAACGTGGGACAACGTGGGACAACGTGGGACAACGTGGGACAACGTGGGACAACGTGGGACACCGTTGGACACCGTTGGACATCGTTGGACACCCTGGGACAACGTGGGACAACGTGGGACAACGTGGGACAACGTGGGACAACGTGGGACAACGTGGGACAACGTGGGACAACGTGGGACAACGTGGGACAACGTGGGACATCGTGGGACAACGTGGGACAACGTGGGACAACGTGGGACAACGTGGGACACCGTTGGACAACGTGGGACACCGTTGGACATCGTTGGACACCGTGGGACAACGTGGGACAACGTGGGACAACGTGGGAAACCATGGAACAACGTGGGACAACGTGGGACACCGTTGGACATCGTTGGACAACGTGGGACAACGTGGGACAACGTGGGACAACGTGGGACAACGTGGGACACCGTTGGACACCGTGGGACACCGTTGGACACCGTTGGACATCGTTGGACACCGTGGGACAACGTGGGACAACGTGGGACAACGTGGGAAACCATGGAACAACGTTGGACAACGTGGGACACCGTTGGACATCGTTGGACATCGTTGGACACCGTGGGACAACGTGGGACAACGTGGGAAAACGTGGGACAACGTGGGACACCGTTGGACATCGCTGGACACCGTTGGACATCGTTGGACACCGTGGGACAACGTGGGACAACGTGGGACAACGTGGGACAACGTGGGACAACGTGGGACAACGTGGGACAACGTGGGACAACGTGGGACAACGTGGGACAACGTGGGACAACGTGGGACAACGTGGGACATCGTGGGACAACGTGGGACAACGTGGGACAACGTGGGACAACGTGGGACATCGTTGGACACCGTTGGACACCGTGGGACAACGTGGGACAACGTGGGACAACGTGGGACAACGTGGGACAACGTGGGACAACGTGGGACAACGTGGGACAACGTGGGACAACGTGGGACAACGTGGGACAACGTGGGACAACGTGGGACAACGTGGGACAACGTGGGACAACGTGGGACATCGTGGGACAACGTGGGACAACGTGGGACAACGTGGGACAACGTGGGACAACGTGGGACACCGTTGGACATCGTTGGACACCGTGGGACAACGTGGGACAACGTGGGACAACGTGGGACACCGTTGGACACCGTTGGACACCGTTGGACACCGTTGGACATCGTTGGACACCGTGGGACAACGTGGGACAACGTGGGAAACCATGGAACAACGTGGGACAACGTGGGACACCGTTGGACATCGTTGGACAACGTGGGACAACGTGGGACAACGTGGGACAACGTGGGACAACGTGGGACAACGTGGGACACCGTTGGAAACCGTGGGACACCGTTGGACACCGTTGGACATCGTTGGACACCGTGGGACAACGTGGGACAACGTGGGACAACGTGGGACAACGTGGGACAACGTGGGACAACGTGGGACAACGTGGGACAACGTGGGACAACGTGGGACACCGTTGGACAACGTGGGACACCGTTGGACATCGTTGGACACCGTGGGACAACGTGGGACAACGTGGGACAACGTGGGACAACGTGGGACAACGTGGGACACCGTTGGACACCGTGGGACACCGTTGGACACCGTTGGACACCGTTGGACATCGTTGGACATCTTTGGACATCGTGGGACACCGTTGGACATCGTTGGACATCGTTGGACACCGTTGGACATCGTTGGACACCGTTGGACATCGTTGGACATCGTTGGACATCGTGGGACACCGTTGGACATCGTTGGACATCGTTGGACACCGTGGGACAACGTGGGACAACGTGGGACAACGTGGGAAACCATGGAACAACGTGGGACAACGTGGGACACCGTTGGACATCGTTGGACAACGTGGGACAACGTGGGACAACGTGGGACAACGTGGGACAACGTGGGACAACGTGGGACAACGTGGGACACCGTTGGACACCGTGGGACACCGTTGGACACCGTTGGACACCGTTGGACATCGTTGGACACCGTGGGACAACGTGGGACAACGTGGGACAACGTGGGACAACGTGGGACAACGTGGGACAACGTGGGACAACGTGGGACACCGTTGGACAACGTGGGACACCGTTGGACATCGTTGGACACCGTGGGACAACGTGGGACAACGTGGGACAACGTGGGACACCGTTGGACACCGTTGGACACCGTTGGACACCGTTGGACATCGTTGGACACCGTGGGACAACGTGGGACAACGTGGGACAACGTGGGAAACCATGGAACAACGTGGGACAACGTGGGACACCGTTGGACATCGTTGGACAACGTGGGACAACGTGGGACAACGTGGGACAACGTGGGACAACGTGGGACAACGTGGGACACCGTTGGACACCGTGGGACACCGTTGGACACCGTTGGACATCGTTGGACACCGTGGGACAACGTGGGACAACGTGGGACAACGTGGGACAACGTGGGACAACGTGGGACAACATGGGACAACGTGGGACAACGTGGGACAACGTGGGACAACGTGGGACAACGTGGGACACCGTTGGACAACGTGGGACACCGTTGGACATCGTTGGACACCGTGGGACAACGTGGGACAACGTGGGACAACGTGGGACAACGTGGGACAACGTGGGACACCGTTGGACACCGTGGGACACCGTTGGACACCGTTGGACACCGTTGGACATCGTTGGACATCTTTGGACATCGTGGGACACCGTTGGACATCGTTGGACATCGTTGGACACCGTTGGACATCGTTGGACACCGTTGGACATCGTTGGACATCGTTGGACATCGTGGGACACCGCTGGACATCGTTGGACATCGTTGGACACCGTGGGACAACGTGGGACAACGTGGGACAACGTGGGAAACCATGGAACAACGTGGGACAACGTGGGACACCGTTGGACATCGTTGGACAACGTGGGACAACGTGGGACAACGTGGGACAACGTGGGACAACGTGGGACAACGTGGGACAACGTGGGACAACGTGGGACACCGTTGGACACCGTGGGACACCGTTGGACACCGTTGGACATCGTTGGACACCGTGGGACAACGTGGGACAACGTGGGACAACGTGGGACAACGTGGGACAACGTGGGACAACGTGGGACAACGTGGGACAACGTGGGACAACGTGGGACAACGTGGGACATCGTGGGACAACGTGGGACAACGTGGGACAACGTGGGACAACGTGGGACACCGTTGGACAACGTGGGACACCGTTGGACATCGTTGGACACCGTGGGACAACGTGGGACAACGTGGGACAACGTGGGAAACCATGGAACAACGTGGGACAACGTGGGACACCGTTGGACATCGTTGGACAACGTGGGACAACGTGGGACAACGTGGGACAACGTGGGACAACGTGGGACACCGTTGGACACCGTGGGACACCGTTGGACACCGTTGGACATCGTTGGACACCGTGGGACAACGTGGGACAACGTGGGACAACGTGGGACAACGTGGGACAACGTGGGACAACGTGGGACAACGTGGGACAACGTGGGACAACGTGGGACAACGTGGGACAACGTGGGACATCGTGGGACAACGTGGGACAACGTGGGACAACGTGGGACAACGTGGGACACCGTTGGACAACGTGGGACACCGTTGGACACCGTTGGACACCGTTGGACATCGTTGGACATCTTTGGACATCGTGGGACACCGTTGGACATCGTTGGACATCGTTGGACACCGTTGGACATCGTTGGACACCGTTGGACATCGTTGGACATCGTTGGACATCGTGGGACACCGTTGGACATCGTTGGACATCGTTGGACACCGTGGGACAACGTGGGACAACGTGGGACAACGTGGGAAACCATGGAACAACGTGGGACAACGTGGGACACCGTTGGACATCGTTGGACAACGTGGGACAACGTGGGACAACGTGGGACAACGTGGGACAACGTGGGACAACGTGGGACAACGTGGGACAACGTGGGACAACGTGGGACACCGTTGGACACCGTGGGACACCGTTGGACACCGTTGGACATCGTTGGACACCGTGGGACAACGTGGGACAACGTGGGACAACGTGGGACAACGTGGGACAACGTGGGACAACGTGGGACAACGTGGGACAACGTGGGACAACGTGGGACAACGTGGGACATCGTGGGACAACGTGGGACAACGTGGGACAACGTGGGACAACGTGGGACACCGTTGGACAACGTGGGACACCGTTGGACATCGTTGGACACCGTGGGACAACGTGGGACAACGTGGGACAACGTGGGAAACCATGGAACAACGTGGGACAACGTGGGACACCGTTGGACATCGTTGGACAACGTGGGACAACGTGGGACAACGTGGGACAACGTGGGACAACGTGGGACACCGTTGGACACCGTGGGACACCGTTGGACACCGTTGGACATCGTTGGACACCGTGGGACAACGTGGGACAACGTGGGACAACGTGGGACAACGTGGGACAACGTGGGACAACGTGGGACAACGTGGGACAACGTGGGACAACGTGGGACAACGTGGGACAACGTGGGACAACGTGGGGCATCGTGGGACCACGTGGGACAACGTGGGAAAACGTGGGACAACGTGGGACACCGTTGGACAACGTGGGACACCGTTGGACATCGTTGGACACCGTGGGACAACGTGGGACAACGTGGGACAACGTGGGACACCGTTGGACACCGTTGGACACCGTTGGACACCGTTGGACATCGTTGGACACCGTGGGACAACGTGGGACAACGTGGGACAACGTGGGACAACGTGGGACAACGTGGGACATCGTGGGACAACGTGGGACAACGTGGGACAACGTGGGACAACGTGGGACACCGTTGGACAACGTGGGACACCGTTGGACATCGTTGGACACCGTGGGACAACGTGGGACAACGTGGGAAACCATGGAACAACGTGGGACAACGTGGGACACCGTTGGACATCGTTGGGCAACGTGGGACAACGTGGGACAACGTGGGACAACGTGGGACAACGTGGGACACCGTTGGACACCGTGGGACACCGTTGGACACCGTTGGACATCGTTGGACACCGTGGGACAACGTGGGACAACGTGGGACAACGTGGGACAACGTGGGACAACGTGGGACAACGTGGGACAACGTGGGACAACGTGGGACAACGTGGGACAACGTGGGACAACGTGGGACATCGTGGGACAACGTGGGACAACGTGGGACAACGTGGGACAACGTGGGACACCGTTGGACAACGTGGGACACCGTTGGACACCGTTGGACACCGTTGGACATCGTTGGACATCTTTGGACATCGTGGGACACCGTTGGACATCGTTGGACATCGTTGGACACCGTTGGACATCGTTGGACATCGTTGGACATCGTTGGACATCGTGGGACACCGTTGGACATCGTTGGACATCGTTGGACACCGTGGGACAACGTGGGACAACGTGGGACAACGTGGGAAACCATGGAGCAACGTGGGACAACGTGGGACACCGTTGGACATCGTTGGACAACGTGGGACAACGTGGGACAACGTGGGACAACGTGGGACAACGTGGGACAACGTGGGACAACGTGGGACAACGTGGGACAACGTGGGACAACGTGGGACAACGTGGGACAACGTGGGACAACGTGGGACAACGTGGGGCATCGTGGGACAACGTGGGACAACGTGGGAAAACGTGGGACAACGTGGGACACCGTTGGACAACGTGGGACACCGTTGGACATCGTTGGACACCGTGGGACAACGTGGGACAACGTGGGACAACGTGGGACACCGTTGGACACCGTTGGACACCGTTGGACACCGTTGGACATCGTTGGACACCGTGGGACAACGTGGGACAACGTGGGACAACGTGGGAAACCATGGAACAACGTGGGACAACGTGGGACACCGTTGGACATCGTTGGACAACGTGGGACGACGTGGGACAACGTGGGACAACGTGGGACAACGTGGGACAACGTGGGACACCGTTGGACACCGTGGGACACCGTTGGACACCGTTGGACATCGTTGGACACCGTGGGACAACGTGGGACAACGTGGGACAACGTGGGACAACGTGGGACAACGTGGGACAACGTGGGACAACGTGGGACAACGTGGGACAACGTGGGACAACGTGGGACACCGTTGGACAACGTGGGACACCGTTGGACATCGTTGGACACCGTGGGACAACGTGGGACAACGTGGGACAACGTGGGACAACGTGGGACAACGTGGGACACCGTTGGACACCGTGGGACACCGTTGGACACCGTTGGACACCGTTGGACATCGTTGGACATCTTTGGACATCGTGGGACACCGTTGGACATCGTTGGACATCGTTGGACACCGTTGGACATCGTTGGACACCGTTGGACATCGTTGGACATCGTTGGACATCGTGGGACACCGTTGGACATCGTTGGACATCGTTGGACACCGTGGGACAACGTGGGACAACGTGGGACAACGTGGGAAACCATGGAACAACGTGGGACAACGTGGGACACCGTTGGACATCGTTGGACAACGTGGGACAACGTGGGACAACGTGGGACAACGTGGGACAACGTGGGACAACGTGGGACAACGTGGGACAACGTGGGACAACGTGGGACACCGTTGGACACCGTGGGACACCGTTGGACACCGTTGGACATCGTTGGACACCGTGGGACAACGTGGGACAACGTGGGACAACGTGGGACAACGTGGGACAACGTGGGACAACGTGGGACAACGTGGGACAACGTGGGACAACGTGGGACAACGTGGGACATCGTGGGACAACGTGGGACACCGTTGGACAACGTGGGACACCGTTGGACATCGTTGGACACCGTGGGACAACGTGGGACAACGTGGGACAACGTGGGAAACCATGGAACAACGTGGGACAACGTGGGACACCGTTGGACATCGTTGGACAACGTGGGACAACGTGGGACAACGTGGGACAACGTGGGACAACGTGGGACACCGTTGGACACCGTGGGACACCGTTGGACACCGTTGGACATCGTTGGACACCGTGGGACAACGTGGGACAACGTGGGACAACGTGGGACAACGTGGGACAACGTGGGACAACGTGGGACAACGTGGGACAACGTGGGACAACGTGGGACAACGTGGGACAACGTGGGGCATCGTGGGACAACGTGGGACAACGTGGGAAAACGTGGGACAACGTTGGACACCGTGGGACAACGTGGGACAACGTGGGACAACGTGGGACATCGTGGGACAACGTGGGACAACGTGGGACAACGTGGGACAACGTGGGACACCGTTGGACAACGTGGGACACCGTTGGACATCGTTGGACACCGTGGGACAACGTGGGACAACGTGGGACAACGTGGGACAACGTGGGACAACGTGGGACACCGTTGGACACCGTGGGACACCGTTGGACACCGTTGGACACCGTTGGACATCGTTGGACATCTTTGGACATCGTGGGACACCGTTGGACATCGTTGGACATCGTTGGACACCGTTGGACATCGTTGGACACCGTTGGACATCGTTGGACATCGTTGGACATCGTGGGACACCGTTGGACATCGTTGGACATCGTTGGACACCGTGGGACAACGTGGGACAACGTGGGACAACGTGGGAAACCATGGAACAACGTGGGACAACGTGGGACACCGTTGGACATCGTTGGACAACGTGGGACAACGTGGGACAACGTGGGACAACGTGGGACAACGTGGGACAACGTGGGACAACGTGGGACAACGTGGGACAACGTGGGACACCGTTGGACACCGTGGGACACCGTTGGACACCGTTGGACATCGTTGGACACCGTGGGACAACGTGGGACAACGTGGGACAACGTGGGACAACGTGGGACAACGTGGGACAACGTGGGACAACGTGGGACAACGTGGGACAACGTGGGACAACGTGGGACATCGTGGGACAACGTGGGACACCGTTGGACAACGTGGGACACCGTTGGACATCGTTGGACACCGTGGGACAACGTGGGACAACGTGGGACAACGTGGGAAACCATGGAACAACGTGGGACAACGTGGGACACCGTTGGACATCGTTGGACAACGTGGGACAACGTGGGACAACGTGGGACAACGTGGGACAACGTGGGACACCGTTGGACACCGTGGGACACCGTTGGACACCGTTGGACATCGTTGGACACCGTGGGACAACGTGGGACAACGTGGGACAACGTGGGACAACGTGGGACAACGTGGGACAACGTGGGACAACGTGGGACAACGTGGGACAACGTGGGACAACGTGGGACAACGTGGGGCAACGTGGGACAACGTGGGACAACGTGGGAAAACGTGGGACAACGTTGGACACCGTGGGACAACGTGGGACAACGTGGGACAACGTGGGACATCGTGGGACAACGTGGGACAACGTGGGACAACGTGGGACAACGTGGGACAACGTTGGACAACGTGGGACACCGTTGGACATCGTTGGACACCGTGGGACAACGTGGGACAACGTGGGACCACGTGGGACAACGTGGGACAACGTGGGACAACGTGGGACAACGTGGGACAACGTGGGACATCGTGGGACAACGTGGGACAACGTGGGACACCGTTGGACATCGTTGGACACCGTGGGACACCGTGGGACAACGTGGGACAACGTGGGACAACGTGGGACAACGTGGGACAACGTGGGACAACGTGGGACAACGTGGGACACCGTTGGACAACGTGGGACACCGTTGGACATCGTTGGACACCGTGGGACAACGTGGGACACCGTTGGACATCGTTGGACACCGTGGGACAACGTGGGACAACGTGGGACAACTTGGGACACCGTTGGACACCGTTGGACACCGTTGGACACCGTTGGACATCGTTGGACACCGTGGGACAACGTGGGACAACGTGGGACAACGTGGGACAACGTGGGACAACGTGGGACATCGTGGGACAACGTGGGACAACGTGGGACAACGTGGGACAACGTGGGACAACGTGGGACACCGTTGGACATCGTTGGACACCGTGGGACAACGTGGGACAACGTGGGACAACGTGGGACACCGTTGGACACCGTTGGACACCGTTGGACACCGTTGGACATCGTTGGACACCGTGGGACAACGTGGGACAACGTGGGACAACGTGGGAAACCATGGAACAACGTGGGACAACGTGGGACACCGTTGGACATCGTTGGACATCGTTGGACACCGTGGGACAACGTGGGGCAACGTGGGAAAACGTGGGACAACGTGGGACACCGTTGGACATCGCTGGACACCGTTGGACATCGTTGGACACCGTGGGACAACGTGGGACAACGTGGGACAACGTGGGACAACGTGGGACAACGTGGGACAACGTGGGACAACGTGGGACAACGTGGGACAACGTGGGACAACGTGGGACACCGTTGGACAACGTGGGACACCGTTGGACATCGTTGGACACCGTGGGACAACGTGGGACACCGTTGGACATCGTTGGACACCGTGGGACAACGTGGGACAACGTGGGACAACTTGGGACACCGTTGGACACCGTTGGACACCGTTGGACACCGTTGGACACCGTTGGACATCGTTGGACACCGTGGGACAACGTGGGACAACGTGGGACAACGTGGGACAACGTGGGACAACGTGGGACAACGTGGGACAACGTGGGACAACGTGGGACAACGTGGGACAACGTGGGACAACGTGGGACAACGTGGGACACCGTTGGACAACGTGGGACACCGTTGGACATCGTTGGACACCGTGGGACAACGTGGGACACCGTTGGACATCGTTGGACACCGTGGGACAACGTGGGACAACGTGGGACAACTTGGGACACCGTTGGACACCGTTGGACACCGTTGGACACCGTTGGACATCGTTGGACACCGTGGGACAACGTGGGACAACGTGGGACAACGTGGGACAACGTGGGACAACGTGGGACATCGTGGGACAACGTGGGACAACGTGGGACAACGTGGGACAACGTGGGACAACGTGGGACACCGTTGGACATCGTTGGACACCGTGGGACAACGTGGGACAACGTGGGACAACGTGGGACACCGTTGGACACCGTTGGACACCGTTGGACACCGTTGGACATCGTTGGACACCGTGGGACAACGTGGGACAACGTGGGACAACGTGGGAAACCATGGAACAACGTGGGACAACGTGGGACACCGTTGGACATCGTTGGACATCGTTGGACACCGTGGGACAACGTGGGGCAACGTGGGAAAACGTGGGACAACGTGGGACACCGTTGGACATCGCTGGACACCGTTGGACATCGTTGGACACCGTGGGACAACGTGGGACAACGTGGGACAACGTGGGACAACGTGGGACAACGTGGGACAACGTGGGACAACGTGGGACAACGTGGGACAACGTGGGACAACGTGGGACAACGTGGGACATCGTGGGACAACGTGGGACAACGTGGGACAACGTGGGACACCGTTGGACACCGTGGGACACCGTTGGACACCGTTGGACATCGTTGGACACCGTGGGACAACATGGGACAACGTTGGACACCGTGGGACAACGTGGGACAACGTGGGACAACGTGGGACAACGTGGGACAACGTGGGACAACGTGGGACAACGTGGGACAACGTGGGACAACGTGGGACATCGTGGGACAACGTGGGACAACGTGGGACAACGTGGGACAACGTGGGACACCGTTGGACAACGTGGGACACCGTTGGACATCGTTGGACACCGTGGGACAACGTGGGACAACGTGGGACAACGTGGGAAACCATGGAACAACGTGGGACAACGTGGGACACCGTTGGACATCGTTGGACAACGTGGGACAACGTGGGACAACGTGCGACAACGTGGGACAACGTGGGACACCGTTGGACACCGTGGGACACCTTTGGACACCGTTGGACATCGTTGGACACCGTGGGACAACGTGGGACAACGTGGGACAACGTGGGACAACGTGGGACAACGTGGGACAACGTGGGACAACGTGGGACAACGTGGGACAACGTGGGACAACGTGGGACAACGTGGGACAACGTGGGACACCGTTGGACAACGTGGGACACCGTTGGACATCGTTGGACACCGTGGGACAACGTGGGACAACGTGGGACAACGTGGGACAACGTGGGACAACGTGGGACACCGTTGGACATCGTTGGACATCGTTGGACATCGTGGGACACCGTTGGACATCGTTGGACATCGTTGGACACCGTTGGACACCGTTGGACAACGTGGGACATCGTGGGACAACGTGGGACAACGTGGGACAACGTGGGACAACGTGGGACACCGTTGGACACCGTGGGACACCGTTGGACACCGTTGGACACCGTTGGACATCGTTGGACATCGTTGGACACCGTTGGACACCGTTGGACATCGTTGGACACCGTGGGACAACGTGGGACAACGTGGGACAACGTGGGAAACCATGGAACAACGTGGGACAACGTGGGACACCGTTGGACATCGTTGGACATCGTTGGACACCGTGGGACAACGTGGGACAACGTGGGACAACGTGGGACAACGTCGGACAACGTGGGACAACGTGGGACATCGTGGGACAACGTGGGACAACGTGGGACAACGTGGGACAACGTGGGACAACGTGGGACACCGTTGGACACCGTGGGACACCGTTGGACACCGTTGGACATCGTTGGACACCGTGGGACAACGTGGGACAACGTGGGACAACGTGGGACAACGTGGGACATCGTGGGACAACGTGGGACAACGTGGGACAACGTGGGACAACGTGGGACAACGTGGGACAACGTGGGACAACGTGGGACATCGTGGGACAACGTGGGACAACGTGGGACAACGTGGGACAACGTGGGACAACGTGGGACATCGTGGGACAACGTGGGACAACGTGGGACATCGTGGGACAACGTGGGACAACGTGGGACAACGTGGGACATCGTGGGACAACGTGGGACAACGTGGGACAACGTGGGACAACGTGGGACACCGTTGGACACCGTTGGACACCGTTGGACACCGTTGGACATCGTTGGACACCGTGGGACAACGTGGGACAACGTGGGACAACGTGGGAAACCATGGAACAACGTGGGACAACGTGGGACACCGTTGGACATCGTTGGACAACGTGGGACAACGTGGGACAACGTGGGACAACGTGGGACAACGTGGGACAACGTGGGACAACGTGGGACAACGTGGGACACCGTTGGACACCGTGGGACACCGTTGGACACCGTTGGACATCGTTGGACACCGTGGGACAACGTGGGACAACGTGGGACAACGTGGGACAACGTGGGACAACGTGGGACAACGTGGGACAACGTGGGACAACGTGGGACAACGTGGGACAACGTGGGACATCGTGGGACAACGTGGGACAACGTGGGACAACGTGGGACACCGTTGGACACCGTTGGACATCGCTGGACATCGTGGGACACCGTTGGACATCGTTGGACATCGTTGGACACCGTTGGACATCGTTGGACACCGTTGGACATCGTTGGACATCGTTGGACATCGTGGGACACCGTTGGACATCGTTGGACATCGTTGGACACCGTTGGACATCGTTGGACATCGTTGGACATCGTTGGACACCGCTGGACACCGTTGGACACCGTTGGACATCGTTGGACACCGTTGGACAACGTGGGACATCGTGGGACAACGTGGGACAACGTGGGACAACGTGGGACAACGTGGGACACCGTTGGACACCGTGGGACACCGTTGGACACCGTTGGACACCGTTGGACATCGTTGGACATCGTTGGACATCGTGGGACACCGTTGGACATCGTTGGACATCGTTGGACACCGTTGGACATCGTTGGACACCGTTGGACATCGTTGGACATCGTTGGACATCGTGGGACACCGTTGGACATCGTTGGACATCGTTGGACACCGTTGGACATCGTTGGACATCGTTGGACATCGTTGGACACCGTTGGACACCGTTGGACACCGTTGGACACCGTTGGACACCGTTGGACACCGTTGGACACCGTTGGACATCGTTGGACATCGCTGGACATCGTGGGACACCGTTGGACATCGTTGGACATCGTTGGACACCGTTGGACATCGTTGGACACCGTTGGACATCGTTGGACATCGTTGGACATCGTGGGACACCGTTGGACATCGTTGGACATCGTTGGACACCGTTGGACATCGTTGGACATCGTTGGACATCGTTGGACACCGTGGGACAACGTGGGACAACGTGGGACAACGTGGGACAACGTGGGACAACGTGGGACAACGTGGGACAACGTGGGACATCGTGGGACAACGTGGGACAACGTGGGACAACGTGGGACAACGTGGGACACCGTTGGACACCGTTGGACACCGTTGGACACCGTTGGACATCGTTGGACACCGTGGGACAACGTGGGACAACGTGGGACAACGTGGGAAACCATGGAACAACGTGGGACAACGTGGGACACCGTTGGACATCGTTGGACAACGTGGGACAACGTGGGACAACGTGGGACACCGTTGGACACCGTGGGACACCGTTGGACACCGTTGGACATCGTTGGACACCGTGGGACAACGTGGGACAACGTGGGACAACGTGGGACAACGTGGGACAACGTGGGACAACGTGGGACAACGTGGGACAACGTCGGACAACGTGGGACAACGTGGGACATCGTGGGACAACGTGGGACAACGTGGGACAACGTGGGACAACGTGGGACACCGTTGGACAACGTGGGACACCGTTGGACATCGTTGGACACCGTGGGACAACGTGGGACAACGTGGGACAACGTGGGAAACCATGGAACAACGTGGGACAACGTGGGACACCGTTGGACATCGTTGGACAACGTGGGACAACGTGGGACAACGTGGGACAACGTGGGACAACGTGGGACACCGTTGGACACCGTGGGACACCGTTGGACACCGTTGGACATCGTTGGACACCGTGGGACAACGTGGGACAACGTGGGACAACGTGGGACAACGTGGGACAACGTGGGACAACGTGGGACAACGTGGGACAACGTGGGACAACGTGGGACAACGTGGGACAACGTGGGACAACGTGGGGCATCGTGGGACAACGTGGGACAACGTGGGAAAACGTGGGACAACGTTGGACACCGTGGGACAACGTGGGACAACGTGGGACAACGTGGGACAACGTGGGACAACGTGGGACAACGTGGGACAACGTGGGACAACGTGGGACACCGTTGGACAACGTGGGACACCGTTGGACATCGTTGGACACCGTGGGACAACGTGGGACAACGTGGGACCACGTGGGACAACGTGGGACAACGTGGGACAACGTGGGACAACGTGGGACAACGTGGGACATCGTGGGACAACGTGGGACAACGTGGGACACCGTTGGACATCGTTGGACACCGTGGGACACCGTGGGACAACGTGGGACAACGTGGGACAACGTGGGACAACGTGGGACAACGTGGGAAACCATGGAACAACGTGGGACAACGTGGGACACCGTTGGACATCGTTGGACAACGTGGGACAACGTGGGACAACGTGGGACAACGTGGGACAACGTGGGACAACGTGGGACACCGTTGGACACCGTGGGACACCGTTGGACACCGTTGGACATCGTTGGACACCGTGGGACAACGTGGGACAACGTGGGACAACGTGGGACAACGTGGGACAACGTGGGACAACGTGGGACAACGTGGGACAACGTGGGACAACGTGGGACAACGTGGGACAACGTGGGACATCGTGGGACAACGTGGGACAACGTGGGACAACGTGGGACAACGTGGGACACCGTTGGACAACGTGGGACACCGTTGGACACCGTTGGACACCGTTGGACATCGTTGGACATCTTTGGACATCGTGGGACACCGTTGGACATCGTTGGACATCGTTGGACACCGTTGGACATCGTTGGACACCGTGGGACAACGTGGGACAACGTGGGACAACGTGGGACAACGTGGGACAACGTGGGACATCGTGGGACAACGTGGGACAACGTGGGACAACGTGGGACAACGTGGGACAACGTGGGACAACGTGGGACATCGTGGGACAACGTGGGACAACGTGGGACAACGTGGGACAACGTGGGACAACGTGGGACACCGTTGGACATCGTTGGACACCGTGGGACAACGTGGGACAACGTGGGACAACGTGGGACACCGTTGGACACCTGTGGACACCGTTGGACACCGTTGGACATCGTTGGACACCGTGGGACAACGTGGGACAACGTGGGACAACGTGGGAAACCATGGAACAACGTGGGACAACGTGGGACACCGTTGGACATCGTTGGACATCGTTGGACACCGTGGGACAACGTGGGGCAACGTGGGAAAACGTGGGACAACGTGGGACACCGTTGGACATCGCTGGACACCGTTGGACATCGTTGGACACCGTGGGACAACGTGGGACAACGTGGGACAACGTGGGACAACGTGGGACAACGTGGGACAACGTGGGACAACGTGGGACAACGTGGGACAACGTGGGACAACGTGGGACACCGTGGGACAACGTGGGACACCGTTGGACATCGTTGGACACCGTGGGACAACGTGGGACACCGTTGGACATCGTTGGACACCGTGGGACAACGTGGGACAACGTGGGACAACTTGGGACACCGTTGGACACCGTTGGACACCGTTGGACACCGTTGGACACCGTTGGACATCGTTGGACACCGTGGGACAACGTGGGACAACGTGGGACAACGTGGGACAACATGGGACAACGTGGGACAACGTGGGACAACGTGGGACAACGTGGGACAACGTGGGACAACGTGGGACAACGTGGGACAACGTGGGACACCGTTGGACAACGTGGGACACCGTTGGACATCGTTGGACACCGTGGGACAACGTGGGACACCGTTGGACATCGTTGGACACCGTGGGACAACGTGGGACAACGTGGGACAACTTGGGACACCGTTGGACACCGTGGGACACCGTTGGACACCGTTGGACATCGTTGGACACCGTGGGACAACGTGGGACAACGTGGGACAACGTGGGACAACGTGGGACAACGTGGGACATCGTGGGACAACGTGGGACAACGTGGGACAACGTGGGACAACGTGGGACAACGTGGGACACCGTTGGACATCGTTGGACACCGTGGGACAACGTGGGACAACGTGGGACAACGTGGGACACCGTTGGACACCGTTGGACACCGTTGGACACCGTTGGACATCGTTGGACACCGTGGGACAACGTGGGACAACGTGGGACAACGTGGGAAACCATGGAACAACGTGGGACAACGTGGGACACCGTTGGACATCGTTGGACATCGTTGGACACCGTGGGACAACGTGGGGCAACCGTGGGAAAACGTGGGACAACGTGGGACACCGTTGGACATCGCTGGACACCGTTGGACATCGTTGGACACCGTGGGACAACGTGGGACAACGTGGGACAACGTGGGACAACGTGGGACAACGTGGGACAACGTGGGACAACGTGGGACAACGTGGGACAACGTGGGACAACGTGGGACAACGTGGGACATCGTGGGACAACGTGGGACAACGTGGGACAACGTGGGACAACGTGGGACAACGTGGGGCAACGTGGGACAACGTGGGACAACGTGGGACACCGTTGGACATCGTTGGACACCGTGGGACAACGTGGGACAACGTGGGACAACGTGGGACACCGTGGGACAACGTGGGACAACGTGGGACACCGTTGGACATCGTTGGACAACGTGGGACAACGTGGGACAACGTGGGACAACGTGGGACAACGTGGGACAACGTGGGACAACGTGGGACAACGTGGGACAACGTGGGACACCGTTGGACACCGTGGGACACCGTTGGACACCGTTGGACATCGTTGGACACCGTGGGACAACATGGGACAACGTTGGACACCGTGGGACAACGTGGGACAACGTGGGACAACGTGGGACAACGTGGGACAACGTGGGACAACGTGGGACAACGTGGGACAACGTGGGACAACGTGGGACATCGTGGGACAACGTGGGACAACGTGGGACAACGTGGGACAACGTGGGACACCGTTGGACAACGTGGGACACCGCTGGACATCGTTGGACACCGTGGGACAACGTGGGACAACGTGGGACAACGTGGGAAACCATGGAACAACGTGGGACAACGTGGGACACCGTTGGACATCGTTGGACAACGTGGGACAACGTGGGACAACGTGGGACAACGTGGGACAACGTGGGACAACGTGGGACACCGTTGGACACCGTGGGACACCTTTGGACACCGTTGGACATCGTTGGACACCGTGGGACAACGTGGGACAACGTGGGACAACGTGGGACAACGTGGGACAACGTGGGACAACGTGGGACAACGTGGGACAACGTGGGACAACGTGGGACAACGTGGGACAACGTGGGACAACGTGGGACACCGTTGGACAACGTGGGACACCGTTGGACATCGTTGGACACCGTGGGACAACGTGGGACAACGTGGGACAACGTGGGACAACGTGGGACAACGTGGGACACCGTTGGACATCGTTGGACATCGTTGGACATCGTGGGACACCGTTGGACATCGTTGGACATCGTTGGACACCGTTGGACACCGTTGGACAACGTGGGACATCGTGGGACAACGTGGGACAACGTGGGACAACGTGGGACAACGTGGGACACCGTTGGACACCGTGGGACACCGTTGGACACCGTTGGACACCGTTGGACATCGTTGGACATCGTTGGACACCGTTGGACACCGTTGGACATCGTTGGACACCGTGGGACAACGTGGGACAACGTGGGACAACGTGGGAAACCATGGAACAACGTGGGACAACGTGGGACACCGTTGGACATCGTTGGACATCGTTGGACACCGTGGGACAACGTGGGACAACGTGGGACAACGTGGGACAACGTCGGACAACGTGGGACAACGTGGGACATCGTGGGACAACGTGGGACAACGTGGGACAACGTGGGACAACGTGGGACAACGTGGGACACCGTTGGACACCGTGGGACATCGTGGGACAACGTGGGACAACGTGGGACAACGTGGGACATCGTGGGACAACGTGGGACAACGTGGGACAACGTGGGACAACGTGGGACACCGTTGGACACCGTTGGACACCGTTGGACACCGTTGGACATCGTTGGACACCGTGGGACAACGTGGGACAACGTGGGACAACGTGGGAAACCATGGAACAACGTGGGACAACGTGGGACACCGTTGGACATCGTTGGACAACGTGGGACAACGTGGGACAACGTGGGACAACGTGGGACAACGTGGGACAACGTGGGACAACGTGGGACAACGTGGGACACCGTTGGACACCGTGGGACACCGTTGGACACCGTTGGACATCGTTGGACACCGTGGGACAACGTGGGACAACGTGGGACAACGTGGGACAACGTGGGACAACGTGGGACAACGTGGGACAACGTGGGACAACGTGGGACAACGTGGGACAACGTGGGACAACGTGGGACAACGTGGGACATCGTGGGACAACGTGGGACAACGTGGGACAACGTGGGACACCGTTGGACACCGTGGGACACCTTTGGACACCGTTGGACATCGTTGGACACCGTGGGACAACGTGGGACAACGTGGGACAACGTGGGACAACGTGGGACAACGTGGGACAACGTGGGACAACGTGGGACAACGTGGGACAACGTGGGACAACGTGGGACAACGTGGGACAACGTGGGACACCGTTGGACAACGTGGGACACCGTTGGACATCGTTGGACACCGTGGGACAACGTGGGACAACGTGGGACAACGTGGGACAACGTGGGACACCGTTGGACATCGTTGGACATCGTTGGACATCGTGGGACACCGTTGGACATCGTTGGACATCGTTGGACACCGTTGGACACCGTTGGACAACGTGGGACATCGTGGGACAACGTGGGACAACGTGGGACAACGTGGGACAACGTGGGACACCGTTGGACACCGTGGGACACCGTTGGACACCGTTGGACACCGTTGGACATCGTTGGACATCGCTGGACATCGTGGGACACCGTTGGACATCGTTGGACATCGTTGGACACCGTTGGACATCGTTGGACACCGTTGGACATCGTTGGACATCGTTGGACATCGTGGGACACCGTTGGACATCGTTGGACATCGTTGGACACCGTTGGACATCGTTGGACATCGTTGGACATCGTTGGACACCGTTGGACACCGTTGGACACCGTTGGACATCGTTGGACACCGTTGGACAACGTGGGACATCGTGGGACAACGTGGGACAACGTGGGACAACGTGGGACAACGTGGGACACCGTTGGACACCGTGGGACACCGTTGGACACCGTTGGACACCGTTGGACATCGTTGGACATCGTTGGACATCGTGGGACACCGTTGGACATCGTTGGACATCGTTGGACACCGTTGGACATCGTTGGACACCGTTGGACATCGTTGGACATCGTTGGACATCGTGGGACACCGTTGGACATCGTTGGACATCGTTGGACACCGTTGGACATCGTTGGACATCGTTGGACATCGTTGGACACCGTTGGACACCGTTGGACACCGTTGGACACCGTTGGACACCGTTGGACACCGTTGGACACCGTTGGACATCGTTGGACATCGCTGGACATCGTGGGACACCGTTGGACATCGTTGGACATCGTTGGACACCGTTGGACATCGTTGGACACCGTTGGACATCGTTGGACATCGTTGGACATCGTGGGACACCGTTGGACATCGTTGGACATCGTTGGACACCGTTGGACATCGTTGGACATCGTTGGACATCGTTGGACACCGTTGGACATCGTTGGACACCGTTGGACATCGTTGGACACCGTTGGACAACGTGGGACAACGTGGGACAACGTGGGACAACGTGGGACACCGTTGGACAACGTGGGACACCGTTGGACATCGTTGGACACCGTGGGGACAACGTGGGACAACGTGGGACAACGTGGGACAACGTGGGACAACGTGGGACAACGTGGGACAACGTGGGACATCGTGGGACAACGTGGGACAACGTGGGACAACGTGGGACAACGTGGGACACCGTTGGACACCGTTGGACACCGTTGGACACCGTTGGACATCGTTGGACACCGTGGGACAACGTGGGACAACGTTGGGACAACGTGGGAAACCATGGAACAACGTGGGACAACGTGGGACACCGTTGGACATCGTTGGACAACGTGGGACAACGTGGGACAACGTGGGACAACGTGGGGACAACGTGGGACAACGTGGGACAACGTGGGACACCGTTGGACACCGTGGGACACCGTTTGGACACCGTTGGACATCGTTGGACACCGTGGGACAACGTGGGACAACGTGGGGTCAACGTGGGACAACGTGGGACATCGTGGGACAACGTGGGACAACGTGGGACAACGTGGGACAACGTGGGACACCGTTGGACACCGTTGGACACCGTTGGACATCGTTGGACATCGTTGGACACCGTGGGACACCGTTGGACATCGTTGGACATCGTTGGACACCGTTGGACATCGTTGGACACCGTTGGACATCGTTGGACATCGTTGGACATCGTGGGACACCGTTGGACATCGTTGGACATCGTTGGACACCGTTGGACATCGTTGGACATCGTGGGACATCGTTGGACACCGTTGGACACCGTTGGACACCGTTGGACATCGTTGAACACCGTGGGACAACGTGGGACAACGTGGGGACAACGTGGGACAACGTGGGACAACGTGGGACATCGTGGGACAACGTGGGACAACGTGGGACAACGTGGGACAACGTGGGGACAACGTGGGACACCGTTGGACACCGTGGGACACCGTTGGACACCGTTGGACAACGTGGGACACCGTTGGACATCGTTGGACACCGTGGGACAACGTGGGACAACGTGGGACAACGTGGGAAACCATGGAACAACGTGGGACAACGTGGGACACCGTTGGACATCGTTGGACCAACGTGGGACAACGTGGGACAACGTGGGACAACGTGGGACACCGTTGGACACCGTGGGACACCGTTGGACACCGTTGGACATCGTTGGACACCGTGGGACAACGTGGGACAACGTGGGACAACGTGGGACAACGTGGGACAACGTGGGACAACGTGGGACAACGTGGGACAACGTGGGACAACGTGGGACAACGTGGGACAACGTGGGACAACGTGGGGCATCGTGGGACAACGTGGGACAACGTGGGAAAACGTGGGACAACGTGGGACACCGTTGGACAACGTGGGACACCGTTGGACATCGTTGGACACCGTGGGACAACGTGGGACAACGTGGGACAACGTGGGACAACGTGGGACAACGTGGGACAACGTGGGACAACGTGGGACAACGTGGGACACCGTTGGACAACGTGGGACACCGTTGGACATCGTTGGACACCGTGGGACAACGTGGGACAACGTGGGACCACGTGGGACAACGTGGGACAACGTGGGACAACGTGGGACAACGTGGGACAACGTGGGACATCGTGGGACAACGTGGGACAACGTGGGACACCGTTGGACATCGTTGGACACCGTGGGACACCGTGGGACAACGTGGGACAACGTGGGACAACGTGGGACAACGTGGGACAACGTGGGAAACCATGGAACAACGTGGGACAACGTGGGACACCGTTGGACATCGTTGGACAACGTGGGACAACGTGGGACAACGTGGGACAACGTGGGACAACGTGGGACAACGTGGGACACCGTTGGACACCGTGGGACACCGTTGGACACCGTTGGACATCGTTGGACACCGTGGGACAACGTGGGACAACGTGGGACAACGTGGGACAACGTGGGACAACGTGGGACAACGTGGGACAACGTGGGACAACGTGGGACAACGTGGGACAACGTGGGACAACGTGGGACAACGTGGGACACCGTTGGACAACGTGGGACACCGTTGGACATCGTTGGACACCGTGGGACAACGTGGGACAACGTGGGACAACTTGGGACACCGTTGGACACCGTTGGACACCGTTGGACACCGTTGGACATCGTTGGACACCGTGGGACAACGTGGGACAACGTGGGACAACGTGGGACAACGTGGGACAACGTGGGACATCGTGGGACAACGTGGGACAACGTGGGACAAAGTGGGACAACGTGGGACAACGTGGGACACCGTTGGACATCGTTGGACACCGTGGGACAACGTGGGACAACGTGGGACAACGTGGGACACCGTTGGACACCGTTGGACACCGTTGGACACCGTTGGACATCGTTGGACACCGTGGGAAAACGTGGGACAACGTGGGACAACGTGGGAAACCATGGAACAACGTGGGACAACGTGGGACACCGTTGGACATCGTTGGACATCGTTGGACACCGTGGGACAACGTGGGACAACGTGGGACAACGTGGGACACCGTTGGACACCGTTGGACACCGTTGGACACCGTTGGACATCGTTGGACACCGTGGGACAACGTGGGACAACGTGGGACAACGTGGGAAACCATGGAACAACGTGGGACAACGTGGGACACCGTTGGACATCGTTGGACATCGTTGGACACCGTGGGACAACGTGGGGCAACGTGGGAAAACGTGGGACAACGTGGGACACCGTTGGACATCGCTGGACACCGTTGGACATCGTTGGACACCGTGGGACAACGTGGGACAACGTGGGACAACGTGGGACAACGTGGGACAACGTGGGACAACGTGGGACAACGTGGGACAACGTGGGACAACGTGGGACAACGTGGGACAACGTGGGACATCGTGGGACAACGTGGGACAACGTGGGACAACGTGGGACAACGTGGGACAACGTGGGGCAACGTGGGACAACGTGGGACAACGTGGGACACCGTTGGACATCGTTGGACACCGTGGGACAACGTGGGACAACGTGGGACAACGTGGGACACCGTTGGACACCGTTGGACACCGTTGGACACCGTTGGACATCGTTGGACACCGTGGGACAACGTGGGACAACGTGGGACAACGTGGGAAACCATGGAACAACGTGGGACAACGTGGGACACCGTTGGACATCGTTGGACAACGTGGGACAACGTGGGACAACGTGGGACAACGTGGGACAACGTGGGACAACGTGGGACAACGTGGGACAACGTGGGACAACGTGGGACACCGTTGGACACCGTGGGACACCGTTGGACACCGTTGGACATCGTTGGACACCGTGGGACAACATGGGACAACGTTGGACACCGTGGGACAACGTGGAACAACGTGGGACAACGTGGGACAACGTGGGACAACGTGGGACAACGTGGGACAACGTGGGACAACGTGGGACAACGTGGGACATCGTGGGACAACGTGGGACAACGTGGGACAACGTGGGACAACGTGGGACACCGTTGGACAACGTGGGACACCGTTGGACATCGTTGGACACCGTGGGACAACGTGGGACAACGTGGGACAACGTGGGAAACCATGGAACAACGTGGGACAACGTGGGACACCGTTGGACATCGTTGGACAACGTGGGACAACGTGGGACAACGTGGGACAACGTGGGACAACGTGGGACAACGTGGGACACCGTTGGACACCGTGGGACACCTTTGGACACCGTTGGACATCGTTGGACACCGTGGGACAACGTGGGACAACGTGGGACAACGTGGGACAACGTGGGACAACGTGGGACAACGTGGGACAACGTGGGACAACGTGGGACAACGTGGGACAACGTGGGACAACGTGGGACAACGTGGGACACCGTTGGACAACGTGGGACACCGTTGGACATCGTTGGACACCGTGGGACAACGTGGGACAACGTGGGACAACGTGGGACAACGTGGGACAACGTGGGACACCGTTGGACATCGTTGGACATCGTTGGACATCGTGGGACACCGTTGGACATCGTTGGACATCGTTGGACACCGTTGGACACCGTTGGACAACGTGGGACATCGTGGGACAACGTGGGACAACGTGGGACATCGTTGGACATCGTTGGACATCGTTGGACACCGTTGGACATCGTTGGACATCGTTGGACATCGTTGGACACCGTTGGACACCGTTGGACACCGTTGGACATCGTTGGACACCGTGGGACAACGTGGGACAACGTGGGACAACGTGGGACAACGTGGGACAACGTGGGACATCGTGGGACAACGTGGGACAACGTGGGACAACGTGGGACAACGTGGGACAACGTGGGACACCGTTGGACACCGTGGGACACCGTTGGACACCGTTGGACATCGTTGGACACCGTGGGACAACGTGGGACAACGTGGGACAACGTGGGACAACGTGGGACATCGTGGGACAACGTGGGACAACGTGGGACAACGTGGGACAACGTGGGACATCGTGGGACAACGTGGGACAACGTGGGACAACGTGGGACATCGTGGGACAACGTGGGACAACGTGGGACAACGTGGGACAACGTGGGACAACGTGGGACACCGTTGGACACCGTTGGACACCGTTGGACACCGTTGGACATCGTTGGACACCGTGGGACAACGTGGGACAACGTGGGACAACGTGGGACAACGTGGGACATCGTGGGACAACGTGGGACAACGTGGGACAACGTGGGACAACGTGGGACATCGTGGGACAACGTGGGACAACGTGGGACAACGTGGGACATCGTGGGACAACGTGGGACAACGTGGGACAACGTGGGACAACGTGGGACAACGTGGGACAACGTTGGACACCGTTGGACACCGTTGGACACCGTTGGACATCGTTGGACACCGTGGGACAACGTGGGACAACGTGGGACAACGTGGGAAACCATGGAACAACGTGGGACAACGTGGGACACCGTTGGACATCGTTGGACATCGTTGGACACCGTGGGACAACGTGGGACAACGTGGGACAACGTGGGACAACGTCGGACAACGTGGGACAACGTGGGACATCGTGGGACAACGTGGGACAACGTGGGACAACGTGGGACAACGTGGGACAACGTGGGACACCGTTGGACACCGTGGGACACCGTTGGACACCGTTGGACATCGTTGGACACCGTGGGACAACGTGGGACAACGTGGGACAACGTGGGACAACGTGGGACATCGTGGGACAACGTGGGACAACGTGGGACAACGTGGGACAACGTGGGACAACGTGGGACAACGTGGGACATCGTGGGACAACGTGGGACAACGTGGGACAACGTGGGACAACGTGGGACAACGTGGGACATCGTGGGACAACGTGGGACAACGTGGGACAACGTGGGACAACGTGGGACATCGTGGGACAACGTGGGACAACGTGGGACAACGTGGGACATCGTGGGACAACGTGGGACAACGTGGGACAACGTGGGACAACGTGGGACACCGTTGGACACCGTTGGACACCGTTGGACACCGTTGGACATCGTTGGACACCGTGGGACAACGTGGGACAACGTGGGACAACGTGGGAAACCATGGAACAACGTGGGACAACGTGGGACACCGTTGGACATCGTTGGACAACGTGGGACAACGTGGGACAACGTGGGACAACGTGGGACAACGTGGGACAACGTGGGACAACGTGGGACAACGTGGGACACCGTTGGACACCGTGGGACACCGTTGGACACCGTTGGACATCGTTGGACACCGTGGGACAACGTGGGACAACGTGGGACAACGTGGGACAACGTGGGACAACGTGGGACAACGTGGGACAACGTGGGACAACGTGGGACAACGTGGGACAACGTGGGACATCGTGGGACAACGTGGGACAACGTGGGACAACGTGGGACACCGTTGGACACCGTGGGACACCTTTGGACACCGTTGGACATCGTTGGACACCGTGGGACAACGTGGGACAACGTGGGACAACGTGGGACAACGTGGGACAACGTGGGACAACGTGGGACAACGTGGGACAACGTGGGACAACGTGGGACAACGTGGGACAACGTGGGACAACGTGGGACACCGTTGGACAACGTGGGACACCGTTGGACATCGTTGGACACCGTGGGACAACGTGGGACAACGTGGGACAACGTGGGACAACGTGGGACACCGTTGGACATCGTTGGACATCGTTGGACATCGTGGGACACCGTTGGACATCGTTGGACATCGTTGGACACCGTTGGACACCGTTGGACAACGTGGGACATCGTGGGACAACGTGGGACAACGTGGGACAACGTGGGACAACGTGGGACACCGTTGGACACCGTGGGACACCGTTGGACACCGTTGGACACCGTTGGACATCGTTGGACATCGCTGGACATCGTGGGACACCGTTGGACATCGTTGGACATCGTTGGACACCGTTGGACATCGTTGGACACCGTTGGACATCGTTGGACATCGTTGGACATCTTGGGACACCGTTGGACATCGTTGGACATCGTTGGACACCGTTGGACATCGTTGGACATCGTTGGACATCGTTGGACACCGTTGGACACCGTTGGACACCGTTGGACATCGTTGGACACCGTTGGACAACGTGGGACATCGTGGGACAACGTGGGACAACGTGGGACAACGTGGGACAACGTGGGACAACGTGGGACACCGTTGGACAACGTGGGACACCGTTGGACATCGTTGGACACCGTGGGACAACGTGGGACAACGTGGGACAACGTGGGACAACGTGGGACAACGTGGGACAACGTGGGACAACGTGGGACATCGTGGGACAACGTGGGACAACGTGGGACAACGTGGGACAACGTGGGACACCGTTGGACACCGTTGGACACCGTTGGACACCGTTGGACATCGTTGGACACCGTGGGACAACGTGGGACAACGTGGGACAACGTGGGAAACCATGGAACAACGTGGGACAACGTGGGACACCGTTGGACATCGTTGGACAACGTGGGACAACGTGGGACAACGTGGGACAACGTGGGACAACGTGGGACAACGTGGGACAACGTGGGACAACGTGGGACACCGTTGGACACCGTGGGACACCGTTGGACACCGTTGGACATCGTTGGACACCGTGGGACAACGTGGGACAACGTGGGACAACGTGGGACAACGTGGGACAACGTGGGACAACGTGGGACAACGTGGGACAACGTGGGACATCGTGGGACAACGTGGGACAACGTGGGACAACGTGGGACAACGTGGGACACCGTTGGACAACGTGGGACACCGTTGGACATCGTTGGACACCGTGGGACAACGTGGGACAACGTGGGACAACGTGGGACAACGTGGGACAACGTGGGACACCGTTGGACATCGTTGGACATCGTTGGACATCGTGGGACACCGTTGGACATCGTTGGACATCGTTGGACACCGTTGGACACCGTTGGACAACGTGGGACATCGTGGGACAACGTGGGACAACGTGGGACAACGTGGGACAACGTGGGACACCGTTGGACACCGTGGGACACCGTTGGACACCGTTGGACACCGTTGGACATCGTTGGACATCGTTGGACATCGTGGGACACCGTTGGACATCGTTGGACATCGTTGGACACCGTTGGACATCGTTGGACACCGTTGGACATCGTTGGACATCGTTGGACATCGTTGGACACCGTTGGACACCGTTGGACACCGTTGGACATCGTTGGACACCGTGGGACAACGTGGGACAACGTGGGACAACGTGGGACAACGTGGGACAACGTGGGACATCGTGGGACAACGTGGGACAACGTGGGACAACGTGGGACAACGTGGGACAACGTGGGACAACGTGGGACAACGTGGGACAACGTGGGACAACGTGGGACAACGTGGGACAACGTGGGACATCGTGGGACAACGTGGGACAACGTGGGACAACGTGGGACAACGTGGGACAACGTGGGACATCGTGGGACAACGTGGGACAACGTGGGACAACGTGGGACAACGTGGGACATCGTGGGACAACGTGGGACAACGTGGGACAACGTGGGACATCGTGGGACAACGTGGGACAACGTGGGACAACGTGGGACAACGTGGGACACCGTTGGACACCGTTGGACACCGTTGGACACCGTTGGACATCGTTGGACACCGTGGGACAACGTGGGACAACGTGGGAAACCATGGAACAACGTGGGACAACGTGGGACACCGTTGGACATCGTTGGACAACGTGGGACAACGTGGGACAACGTGGGACAACGTCGGACAACGTGGGACAACGTGGGACAACGTGGGACACCGTTGGACATCGTTGGACACCGTGGGACAACGTGGGACAACGTGGGACAACGTGGGACAACGTGGGACAACGTGGGACACCGTTGGACATCGTTGGACATCGTTGGACATCGTGGGACACCGTTGGACATCGTTGGACATCGTTGGACACCGTTGGACACCGTTGGACAACGTGGGACATCGTGGGACAACGTGGGACAACGTGGGACAACGTGGGACAACGTGGGACACCGTTGGACACCGTGGGACACCGTTGGACACCGTTGGACACCGTTGGACATCGTTGGACATCGTTGGACACCGTGGGACACCGTTGGACATCGTTGGACATCGTTGGACACCGTTGGACATCGTTGGACACCGTTGGACATCGTTGGACATCGTTGGACATCGTGGGACACCGTTGGACATCGTTGGACATCGTTGGACACCGTTGGACGTCGTTGGACATCGTTGGACATCGTTGGACACCGTTGGACACCGTTGGACACCGTTGGACACCGTTGGACATCGTTGAACACCGTGGGACAACGTGGGACAACGTGGGACAACGTGGGACAACGTGGGACAACGTGGGACATCGTGGGACAACGTGGGACAACGTGGGACAACGTGGGACAACGTGGGACAACGTGGGACACCGTTGGACACCGTGGGACACCGTTGGACACCGTTGGACATCGTTGGACACCGTGGGACAACGTGGGACAACGTGGGACAACGTGGGACAACGTGGGACATCGTGGGACAACGTGTGACAACGTGGGACAACGTGGGACAACGTGGGACATCGTGGGACAACGTGGGACAACGTGGGACAACGTGGGACATCGTGGGACAACGTGGGACAACGTGGGACAACGTGGGACAACGTGGGACACCGTTGGACACCGTGGGACACCGTTGGACACCGTTGGACATCGTTGGACACCGTGGGACAACGTGGGACAACGTGGGACAACGTGGGACAACGTGGGACATCGTGGGACAACGTGGGACAACGTGGGACAACGTGGGACAACGTGGGACATCGTGGGACAACGTGGGACAACGTGGGACAACGTGGGACATCGTGGGACAACGTGGGACAACGTGGGACAACGTGGGACACCGTTGGACACCGTTGGACACCGTTGGACACCGTTGGACATCGTTGGACACCGTGGGACAACGTGGGACAACGTGGGACAACGTGGGAAACCATGGAACAACGTGGGACAACGTGGGACACCGTTGGACATCGTTGGACATCGTTGGACACCGTGGGACAACGTGGGACAACGTGGGACAACGTGGGACAACGTGGGACAACGTGGGACAACGTGGGACAACGTGGGACAACGTGGGACAACGTGGGACATCGTGGGACAACGTGGGACAACGTGGGACAACGTGGGACAACGTGGGAAACCATGGAACAACGTGGGACAACGTGGGACACCGTTGGACATCGTTGGACAACGTGGGACAACGTGGGAAACCATGGAACACCGTGGGACACCGTTGGACACCGTTGGACATCGTTGGACACCGTGGGACAACGTGGGACAACGTGGGACACCGTTGGACAACGTGGGACACCGTTGGACATCGTTGGACACCGTGGGACAACGTGGGACGACGTGGGACAACGTGGGAAACCATGGAACAACGTGGGACAACGTGGGACACCGTTGGACATCGTTGGACAACGTGGGACAACGTGGGACAACGTGGGACAACGTGGGACAACGTGGGACACCGTTGGACACCGTGGGACACCTTTGGACACCGTTGGACATCGTTGGACACCGTGGGACAACGTGGGACAACGTGGGACAACGTGGGACAACGTGGGACAACGTGGGACAACGTGGGACAACGTGGGACAACGTGGGACAACGTGGGACAACGTGGGACAACGTGGGACAACGTGGGACACCGTTGGACAACGTGGGACACCGTTGGACATCGTTGGACACCGTGGGACAACGTGGGACAACGTGGGACAACGTGGGACAACGTGGGACAACGTGGGACACCGTTGGACATCGTTGGACATCGTTGGACATCGTGGGACACCGTTGGACATCGTTGGACATCGTTGGACACCGTTGGACACCGTTGGACAACGTGGGACATCGTGGGACAACGTGGGACAACGTGGGACAACGTGGGACAACGTGGGACACCGTTGGACACCGTGGGACACCGTTGGACACCGTTGGACACCGTTGGACATCGTTGGACATCGTTGGACACCGTGGGACACCGTTGGACATCGTTGGACAACGTGGGACAACGTGGGACAACGTGGGACACCGTTGGACACCGTTGGACATCGTTGGACACCGTTGGACATCGTTGGACACCGTGGGACAACGTGGGACAACGTGGGACAACGTGGGAAACCATGGAACAACGTGGGACAACGTGGGACACCGTTGGACATCGTTGGACATCGTTGGACACCGTGGGACAACGTGGGACAACGTGGGACAACGTGGGACAACGTGGGACAACGTGGGACAACGTGGGACAACGTGGGACAACGTGGGACATCGTGGGACAACGTGGGACAACGTGGGACAACGTGGGACAACGTGGGAAACCATGGAACAACGTGGGACAACGTGGGACATCGTTGGACATCGTTGGACATCGTGGGACACCGTTGGACATCGTTGGACAACGTGGGACAACGTGGGACAACGTGGGACAACGTGGGACACCGTTGGACACCGTGGGACACCGTTGGACACCGTTGGACATCGTTGGACACCGTGGGACAACGTGGGACAACGTGGGACAACGTGGGACAACGTGGGACAACGTGGGACACCGTTGGACAACGTGGGACACCGTTGGACATCGTTGGACACAGTGGGACAACGTGGGACAACGTGGGACAACGTGGGACAACGTGGGACAACGTGGGACACCGTTGGACATCGTTGGACATCGTTGGACATCGTGGGACACCGTTGGACATCGTTGGACATCGTTGGACACCGTTGGACACCGTTGGACAACGTGGGACATCGTGGGACAACGTGGGACAACGTGGGACAACGTGGGACAACGTGGGACACCGTTGGACACCGTGGGACACCGTTGGACACCGTTGGACACCGTTGGACATCGTTGGACATCGTTGGACACCGTGGGACACCGTTGGACATCGTTGGACATCGTTGGACACCGTTGGACATCGTTGGACACCGTTGGACATCGTTGGACATCGTTGGACATCGTGGGACACCGTTGGACATCGTTGGACATCGTTGGACACCGTTGGACATCGTTGGACATCGTTGGACATCGTTGGACACCGTTGGACACCGTTGGACACCGTTGGACATCGTTGAACACCGTGGGACAACGTGGGACAACGTGGGACAACGTGGGACAACGTGGGACAACGTGGGACATCGTGGGACAACGTGGGACAACGTGGGACAACGTGGGACAACGTGGGACAACGTGGGACACCGTTGGACACCGTGGGACACCGTTGGACACCGTTGGACATCGTTGGACACCGTGGGACAACGTGGGACAACGTGGGACAACGTGGGACAACGTGGGACATCGTGGGACAACGTGGGACAACGTGGGACAACGTGGGACAACGTGGGACATCGTGGGACAACGTGGGACAACGTGGGACAACGTGGGACATCGTGGGACAACGTGGGACAACGTGGGACAACGTGGGACAACGTGGGACACCGTGGGACACCGTGGGACACCGTTGGACACCGTTGGACATCGTTGGACACCGTGGGACAACGTGGGACAACGTGGGACAACGTGGGACAACGTGGGACATCGTGGGACAACGTGGGACAACGTGGGACAACGTGGGACAACGTGGGACATCGTGGGACAACGTGGGACAACGTGGGACAACGTGGGACATCGTGGGACAACGTGGGACAACGTGGGACAACGTGGGACAACGTGGGACACCGTTGGACACCGTTGGACACCGTTGGACACCGTTGGACATCGTTGGACACCGTGGGACAACGTGGGACAACGTGGGACAACGTGGGAAACCATGGAACAACGTGGGACAACGTGGGTCACCGTTGGACATCGTTGGACATCGTTGGACACCGTGGGACAACGTGGGACAACGTGGGACAACGTGGGACAACGTGGGACAACGTGGGAGAACGTGGGACATCGTGGGACACCGTTGGACACCGTGGGACAACGTGGGACAACGTGGGACAACGTGGGACATCGTGGGACAACGTGGGACAACGTGGGACAACGTGGGACAACGTGGGACAACGTGGGACAACGTGGGACAACGTGGGACAACGTGGGACAACGTGGGACAACGTGGGACAACGTGGGACAACGTGGCACAACGTGGGACAACGTGGGACACCGTTGGACATCGTTGGACAACGTGGGACAACGTGGGACAACGTGGGACAACGTGGGACAACGTGGGACAACGTGGGACAACGTGGGACAACGTGGGACACCGTTGGACACCGTTGGACATCGTTGGACACCGTGGGACAACGTGGGACAACGTGGGACAACGTGGGACAACGTGGGACAACGTGGGACAACGTGGGACAACGTCGGACAACGTGGGACAACGTGGGACAACGTGGGACAACGTGGGACATCGTGGGACAACGTGGGACAACGTGGGACAACGTGGGACAACGTGGGACATCGTGGGACAACGTGGGACAACGTGGGACAACGTGGGACACCGTTGGACACCGTTGGACACCGTTGGACACCGTTGGACATCGTTGGACACCGTGGGACAACGTGGGACAACGTGGGACAACGTGGGAAACCATGGAACAACGTGGGACAACGTGGGACACCGTTGGACATCGTTGGACATCGTTGGACACCGTGGGACAACGTGGGACAACGTGGGAAAACGTGGGACAACGTGGGACACCGTTGGACATCGCTGGACACCGTTGGACATCGTTGGACACCGTGGGACAACGTGGGACAACGTGGGACAACGTGGGACAACGTGGGACAACGTGGGACAACGTGGGACAACGTGGGACAACGTGGGACAACGTGGGACATCGTGGGACAACGTGGGACAACGTGGGACAACGTGGGACAACGTGGGACATCGTTGGACACCGTTGGACACCGTGGGACAACGTGGGACAACGTGGGACAACGTGGGACAACGTGGGACAACGTGGGACAACGTGGGACAACGTGGGACAACGTGGGACATCGTGGGACAACGTGGGACAACGTGGGACAACGTGGGACATCGTGGGATAACGTGGGACAACGTGGGACAACGTGGGACAACGTGGGACAACGTGGGACAACGTGGGAAACCATGGAACAACGTGGGACAACGTGGGACACCGTTGGACATCGTTGGACAACGTGGGACAACGTGGGACAACGTGGGACAACGTGGGACAACGTGGGACAACGTGGGACAACGTGGGACACCGTTGGACACCGTGGGACACCGTTGGACACCGTTGGACATCGTTGGACACCGTGGGACAACGTGGGACAACGTGGGACAACGTGGGAGAACGTGGGACAACGTGGGACAACGTGGGACAACGTGGGACAACGTGGGACAACGTGGGACAACGTGGGACAACGTGGGACAACGTGGGACAACGTGGGACAACGTGGGACAACGTGGGACAACGTGGGACAACGTGGGACAACGTGGGACAACGTGGGACAACGTGGGACACCGTTGGACACCGTGGGACACCGTTGGACACCGTTGGACATCGTTGGACATCGTTGGACACCGTGGGACAACGTGGGACAACGTGGGACAACGTTGGACAACGTGGGACACCGTTGGACATCGTTGGACATCGTTGGACATCGTGGGACACCGTTGGACATCGTTGGACATCGTTGGACACCGTTGGACACCGTTGGACAACGTGGGACATCGTGGGACAACGTGGGACAACGTGGGACAACGTGGGACAACGTGGGACACCGTTGGACACCGTGGGACACCGTTGGACACCGTTGGACACCGTTGGACATCGTTGGACATCGTTGGACATCGTGGGACACCGTTGGACATCGTTGGACATCGTTGGACACCGTTGGACATCGTTGGACACCGTGGGACAACGTGGGACAACGTGGGACAACGTGGGAAACCATAGAACAACGTGGGACAACGTGGGACACCGTTGGACATCGTCGGACAACGTGGGACAACGTGGGACAACGTGGGACAACGTGGGACAACGTGGGACAACGTGGGACAACGTGGGACACCGTTGGACACCGTGGGACACCGTTGGACACCGTTGGACATCGTTGGACACCGTGGGACAACGTGGGACAACGTGGGACAAAGTGGGACAACGTGGGACAACGTGGGACAACGTGGGACAACGTGGGACAACGTGGGACAACGTGGGACAACGTGGGACATCGTGGGACAACGTGGGACAACGTGGGACAACGTGGGACAACGTGGGACACCGTGGGACAACGTGGGACACCGTTGGACATTGTTGGACACCGTGGGACAACGTGGGACAACGTGGGACAACGTGGGACATCGTGGGACAACGTGGGACAACGTGGGACAACGTGGGACAACGTGGGACAACGTGGGACACCGTTGGACACCGTTGGACACCGTTGGACACCGTTGGACATCGTTGGACACCGTGGGACAACGTGGGACAACGTGGGACAACGTGGGAAACCATGGAACAACGTGGGACAACGTGGGACACCGTTGGACATCGTTGGACATCGTTGGACACCGTGGGACAACGTGGGACAACGTGGGAAAACGTGGGACAACGTGGGACACCGTTGGACATCGCTGGACACCGTTGGACATCGTTGGAAACCGTGGGACAACGTGGGACAACGTGGGACAACGTGGGACAACGTGGGACAACGTGGGACAACGTGGGACAACGTGGGACAACGTGGGACACCGTTGGACACCGTGGGACAACGTGGGACAACGTGGGACAACGTGGGACAACGTGGGACAACGTGGGACAACGTGGGACATCGTTGGACACCGTTGGACACCGTGGGACACCGTTGGACATCGTTGGACACCGTGGGACAACGTGGGACAACGTGGGACAACGTGGGAAACCATGGAACAACGTGGGACAACGTGGGACACCGTTGGACATCGTTGGACAACGTGGGACAACGTGGGACAACGTGGGACAACGTGGGACAACGTGGGACAACGTGGGACAACGTGGGACACCGTTGGACACCGTGGGACACCGTTGGACACCGTTGGACATCGTTGGACACCGTGGGACAACGTGGGACAACGTGGGACAACGTGGGAGAACGTGGGACAACGTGGGACAACGTGGGACAACGTGGGACAACGTGGGACAACGTGGGACATCGTGGGACAACGTGGGACAACGTGGGACAACGTGGGACACCGTTGGACATCGTTGGACAACGTGGGACAACGTGGGACAACGTGGGACAACGTGGGACAACGTGGGACAACGTGGGACAACGTGGGACAACGTGGGACAACGTGGGACACCGTTGGACACCGTTGGACATCGTTGGACACCGTGGGACAACGTGGGACAACGTGGGACAACGTGGGACAACGTGGGACAACGTGGGACAACGTCGGACAACGTGGGACAACGTGGGACAACGTGGGACAACGTGGGACATCGTGGGACAACGTGGGACAACGTGGGACAACGTGGGACAACGTGGGACATCGTGGGACAACGTGGGACAACGTGGGACAACGTGGGACACCGTTGGACACCGTTGGACACCGTTGGACACCGTTGGACATCGTTGGACACCGTGGGACAACGTGGGACAACGTGGGACAACGTGGGAAACCATGGAACAACGTGGGACAACGTGGGACACCGTTGGACATCGTTGGACATCGTTGGACACCGTGGGACAACGTGGGACAACGTGGGAAAACGTGGGACAACGTGGGACACCGTTGGACATCGCTGGACACCGTTGGACATCGTTGGACACCGTGGGACAACGTGGGACAACGTGGGACAACGTGGGACAACGTGGGACAACGTGGGACAACGTGGGACAACGTGGGACAACGTGGGACAACGTGGGACATCGTGGGACAACGTGGGACAACGTGGGACAACGTGGGACAACGTGGGACATCGTTGGACACCGTTGGACACCGTGGGACAACGTGGGACAACGTGGGACAACGTGGGACAACGTGGGACAACGTGGGACAACGTGGGACAACGTGGGACAACGTGGGACATCGTGGGACAACGTGGGACAACGTGGGACAACGTGGGACATCGTGGGACAACGTGGGACAACGTGGGACAACGTGGGACAACGTGGGACAACGTGGGACACCGTTGGACATCGTTGGACACCGTGGGACAACGTGGGACAACGTGGGACAACGTGGGACACCGTTGGACACCGTTGGACACCGTTGGACACCGTTGGACACCGTTGGACATCGTTGGACACCGTGGGACAACGTGGGACAACGTGGGACAACGTGGGAAACCATGGAACAACGTGGGACAACGTGGGACACCGTTGGACATCGTCGGACAACGTGGGACAACGTGGGACAACGTGGGACAACGTGGGACAACGTGGGACAACGTGGGACAACGTGGGACAACGTGGGACAACGTGGGACATCGTGGGACAACGTGGGACAACGTGGGACAACGTGGGACATCGTGGGACAACGTGGGACAACGTGGGACAACGTGGGACACCGTTGGACACCGTTGGACACCGTTGGACACCGTTGGACATCGTTGGACACCGTGGGACAACGTGGGACAACGTGGGACAACGTGGGAAACCATGGAACAACGTGGGACAACGTGGGACACCGTTGGACATCTTTGGACATCGTTGGACACCGTGGGACAACGTGGGACAACGTGGGACACCGTTGGACATCGCTGGACACCGTTGGACATCGTTGGACACCGTGGGACAACGTGGGACAACGTGGGACAACGGGGGACAACGTGGGACAACGTGGGACAACGTGGGACAACGTGGGACAACGTGGGACAACGTGGGACATCGTGGGACAACGTGGGACAACGTGGGACAACGTGGGACAACGTGGGACATCGTTGGACACCGTTGGACACCGTGGGACAACGTGGGACAACGTGGGACAACGTGGGACAACGTGGGACAACGTGGGACAACGTGGGACAACGTGGGACAACGTGGGACAACGTGGGACAATGTGGGACAACGTGGGACAACGTGGGACAACGTGGGACATCGTGGGACAACGTGGGACAACGTGGGACAACGTGGGACAACGTGGGACAACGTGGGACAACGTGGGACACCGTTGGACACCGTGGGACACCGTTGGACACCGTTGGACACCGTTGGACATCGTTGGACATCGTTGGACATCGTGGGACACCGTTGGACATCGTTGGACATCGTTGGACACCGTTGGACATCGTTGGACACCGTGGGACAACGTGGGACAACGTGGGACAACGTGGGAAACCATAGAACAACGTGGGACAACGTGGGACACCGTTGGACATCGTCGGACAACGTGGGACAACGTGGGACAACGTGGGACAACGTGGGACAACGTGGGACAACGTGGGACAACGTGGGACACCGTTGGACACCGTGGGACACCGTTGGACACCGTTGGACATCGTTGGACACCGTGGGACAACGTGGGACAACGTGGGACAAAGTGGGACAACGTGGGACAACGTGGGACAACGTGGGACAACGTGGGACAACGTGGGACAACGTGGGACAACGTGGGACATCGTGGGACAACGTGGGACAACGTGGGACAACGTGGGACAACGTGGGACACCGTTGGACAACGTGGGACACCGTTGGACATTGTTGGACACCGTGGGACAACGTGGGACAACGTGGGACAACGTGGGACATCGTGGGACAACGTGGGACAACGTGGGACAACGTGGGACAACGTGGGACAACGTGGGACACCGTTGGACACCGTTGGACACCGTTGGACACCGTTGGACATCGTTGGACACCGTGGGACAACGTGGGACAACGTGGGACAACGTGGGAAACCATGGAACAACGTGGGACAACGTGGGACACCGTTGGACATCGTTGGACATCGTTGGACACCGTGGGACAACGTGGGACAACGTGGGAAAACGTGGGACAACGTGGGACACCGTTGGACATCGCTGGACACCGTTGGACATCGTTGGAAACCGTGGGACAACGTGGGACAACGTGGGACAACGTGGGACAACGTGGGACAACGTGGGACAACGTGGGACAACGTGGGACAACGTGGGACAACGTGGGACAACGTGGGACAACGTGGGACAACGTGGGACAACGTGGGACAACGTGGGACAACGTGGGACAACGTGGGACATCGTTGGACACCGTTGGACACCGTGGGACAACGTGGGACAACGTGGGACAACGTGGGACAACGTGGGACAACGTGGGACAACGTGGGACAACGTGGGACAACGTGGGACAACGTGGGACAACGTGGGACAACGTGGGACAACGTGGGACAACGTGGGACAACGTGGGACAACGTGGGACAACGTGGGACAACGTGGGACAACGTGGGACAACGTGGGACAACGTGGGACACCGTTGGACACCGTTGGACATCGTTGGACACCGTGGGACAACGTGGGACAACGTGGGACAACGTGGGAAACCATGGAACAACGTGGGACAACGTGGGACACCGTTGGACATCGTTGGACAACGTGGGACAACGTGGGACAACGTGGGACAACGTGGGACAACGTGGGACAACGTGGGACAACGTGGGACACCGTTGGACACCGTGGGACACCGTTGGACACCGTTGGACATCGTTGGACACCGTGGGACAACGTGGGACAACGTGGGACAACGTGGGAGAACGTGGGACAACGTGGGACAACGTGGGACAACGTGGGACAACGTGGGACAACGTGGGACAACGTGGGACATCGTGGGACAACGTGGGACAACGTGGGACAACGTGGGACACCGTTGGACATCGTTGGACAACGTGGGACAACGTGGGACAACGTGGGACAACGTGGGACAACGTGGGACAACGTGGGACAACGTGGGACAACGTGGGACAACGTGGGACACCGTTGGACACCGTTGGACATCGTTGGACACCGTGGGACAACGTGGGACAACGTGGGACAACGTGGGACAACGTGGGACAACGTGGGACAACGTGGGACAACGTCGGACAACGTGGGACAACGTGGGACAACGTGGGACAACGTGGGACATCGTGGGACAACGTGGGACAACGTGGGACAACGTGGGACAACGTGGGACATCGTGGGACAACGTGGGACAACGTGGGACAACGTGGGACACCGTTGGACACCGTTGGACACCGTTGGACACCGTTGGACATCGTTGGACACCGTGGGACAACGTGGGACAACGTGGGACAACGTGGGAAACCATGGAACAACGTGGGACAACGTGGGACACCGTTGGACATCGTTGGACATCGTTGGACACCGTGGGACAACGTGGGACAACGTGGGAAAACGTGGGACAACGTGGGACACCGTTGGACATCGCTGGACACCGTTGGACATCGTTGGACACCGTGGGACAACGTGGGACAACGTGGGACAACGTGGGACAACGTGGGACAACGTGGGACAACGTGGGACAACGTGGGACAACGTGGGACATCGTGGGACAACGTGGGACAACGTGGGACAACGTGGGACAACGTGGGACATCGTTGGACACCGTTGGACACCGTGGGACAACGTGGGACAACGTGGGACAACGTGGGACAACGTGGGACAACGTGGGACAACGTGGGACAACGTGGGACAACGTGGGACATCGTGGGACAACGTGGGACAACGTGGGACAACGTGGGACATCGTGGGACAACGTGGGACAACGTGGGACAACGTGGGACAACGTGGGACAACGTGGGACACCGTTGGACATCGTTGGACACCGTGGGACAACGTGGGACAACGTGGGACAACGTGGGACACCGTTGGACACCGTTGGACACCGTTGGACACCGTTGGACACCGTTGGACATCGTTGGACACCGTGGGACAACGTGGGACAACGTGGGACAACGTGGGAAACCATGGAACAACGTGGGACAACGTGGGACACCGTTGGACATCGTCGGACAACGTGGGACAACGTGGGACAACGTGGGACAACGTGGGACAACGTGGGACAACGTGGGACAACGTGGGACAACGTGGGACAACGTGGGACATCGTGGGACAACGTGGGACAACGTGGGACAACGTGGGACATCGTGGGACAACGTGGGACAACGTGGGACAACGTGGGACACCGTTGGACACCGTTGGACACCGTTGGACACCGTTGGACATCGTTGGACACCGTGGGACAACGTGGGACAACGTGGGACAACGTGGGAAACCATGGAACAACGTGGGACAACGTGGGACACCGTTGGACATCTTTGGACATCGTTGGACACCGTGGGACAACGTGGGACAACGTGGGACACCGTTGGACATCGCTGGACACCGTTGGACATCGTTGGACACCGTGGGACAACGTGGGACAACGTGGGACAACGGGGGACAACGTGGGACAACGTGGGACAACGTGGGACAACGTGGGACAACGTGGGACAACGTGGGACATCGTGGGACAACGTGGGACAACGTGGGACAACGTGGGACAACGTGGGACATCGTTGGACACCGTTGGACACCGTGGGACAACGTGGGACAACGTGGGACAACGTGGGACAACGTGGGACAACGTGGGACAACGTGGGACAACGTGGGACAACGTGGGACAACGTGGGACAATGTGGGACAACGTGGGACAACGTGGGACAACGTGGGACATCGTGGGACAACGTGGGACAACGTGGGACAACGTGGGACAACGTGGGACAACGTGGGACACCGTTGGACATCGTTGGACACCGTGGGACAACGTGGGACAACGTGGGACAACGTGGGACACCGTTGGACACCGTTGGACACCATTGGACACCGTTGGACACCGTTGGACATCGTTGGACACCGTGGGACAACGTGGGACAACGTGGGACAACGTGGGAAACCATGGAACAACGTGGGACAACGTGGGACACCGTTGGACATCGTCGGACAACGTGGGACAACGTGGGACAACGTGGGACAACGTGGGACAACGTGGGACAACGTGGGACAACGTGGGACACCGTTGGACACCGTGGGACACCGTTGGACACCGTTGGACATCGTTGGACACCGTGGGACAACGTGGGACAACGTGGGACAACGTGGGACAACGTGGGACAACGTGGGACAACGTGGGACAACGTGGGACAACGTGGGACAACGTGGGACAACGTGGGACAACGTGGGACATCGTGGGACAACGTGGGACAACGTGGGACAACGTGGGACAACGTGGGACACCGTTGGACAACGTGGGACACCGTTGGACATTGTTGGACACCGTGGGACAACGTGGGACAACGTGGGACAACGTGGGACATCGTGGGACAACGTGGGACAACGTGGGACAACGTGGGACAACGTGGGACAACGTGGGACAACGTGGGACAACGTGGGAAACCATGGAACAACGTGGGACAACGTGGGACACCGTTGGACATCGTTGGACATCGTTGGACACCGTGGGACAACGTGGAACAACGTGGGAAAACGTGGGACAACGTGGGACACCGTTGGACATCGCTGGACACCGTTGGACATCGTTGGACACCGTGGGACAACGTGGGACAACGTGGGACAACGTGGGACAACGTGGGACAACGTGGGACAACGTGGGACAACGTGGGACAACGTGGGACAACGTGGGACAACGTGGGACAACGTGGGACAACGTGGGACAACGTGGGACAACGTGGGACAACGTGGGACAACGTGGGACAACGTGGGACAACGTGGGACAACGTGGGACATCGTGGGACAACGTGGGACAACGTGGGACAACGTGGGACAACGTGGGACAACGTGGGACACCGTTGGACATCGTTGGACAACGTGGGACACCGTTGGACATCGTTGGACACCGTGGGACAACGTGGGACAACGTGGGACACCGTTGGACACCGTTGGACATCGTTGGACACCGTGGGACAACGTGGGACAACGTGGGACAACGTGGGAAACCATGGAACAACGTGGGACAACGTGGGACAACGTGGGACAACGTGGGACAACGTGGGACAACGTGGGACAACGTGGGACACCGTTGGACACCGTGGGACACCGTTGGACACCGTTGGACATCGTTGGACACCGTGGGACAACGTGGGACAACGTGGGACAACGTGGGAGAACGTGGGACAACGTGGGACAACGTGGGACAACGTGGGACAACGTGGGACAACGTGGGACAACGTGGGACAACGTGGGACAACGTGGGACATCGTGGGACAACGTGGGACAACGTGGGACAACGTGGGACAACGTGGGACACCGTTGGACAACGTGGGACACCGTTGGACATCGTTGGACACCGTGGGACAACGTGGGACAACGTGGGACCACGTGGGACAACGTGGGACAACGTGGGACAACGTGGGACAACGTGGGACAACGTGGGACAACGTGGGACAACGTGGGACATCGTGGGACAACGTGGGACAACGTGGGACAACGTGGGACAACGTGGGACAACGTGGGACACCGTTGGACATCGTTGGACACCGTGGGACACCGTGGGACAACGTGGGACAACGTGGGACAACGTGGGACAACGTGGGACAACGTGGGAAACCATGGAACAACGTGGGACAACGTGGGACACCGTTGGACATCGTTGGACAACGTGGGACAACGTGGGACAACGTGGGACAACGTGGGACAACGTGGGACAACGTGGGACAACGTGGGACACCGTTGGACACCGTGGGACACCGTTGGACACCGTTGGACATCGTTGGACATCGTTGGACACCGTGGGACAACGTGGGACAACGTGGGACAACGTGGGACAACGTGGGACACCGTTGGACATCGTTGGACATCGTTGGACATCGTGGGACACCGTTGGACATCGTTGGACAGCGTTGGACACCGTTGGACACCGTTGGACAACGTGGGACATCGTGGGACAACGTGGGACAACGTGGGACAACGTGGGACAACGTGGGACACCGTTGGACACCGTGGGACACCGTTGGACACCGTTGGACACCGTTGGACATCGTCGGACATCGTTGGACATCGTGGGACACCGTTGGACATCGTTGGACATCGTTGGACACCGTTGGACATCGTTGGACACCGTTGGACATCGTTGGACATCGTTGGACATCGTGGGACAACGTGGGACAACGTGGGACAACGTGGGACAACGTGGGACATCGTGGGACAACGTGGGACAACGTGGGACAACGTGGGACAACGTGGGACAACGTGGGACACCGTTGGACATCGTTGGACAACGTGGGACACCGTTGGACATCGTTGGACACCGTGGGACAACGTGGGACAACGTGGGACACCGTTGGACACCGTTGGACATCGTTGGACACCGTGGGACAACGTGGGACAACGTGGGACAACGTGGGAAACCATGGAACAACGTGGGACAACGTGGGACACCGTTGGACATCGTTGGACAACGTGGGACAACGTGGGACAACGTGGGACAACGTGGGACAACGTGGGACAACGTGGGACAACGTGGGACACCGTTGGACAACGTGGGACACCGTTGGACATCGTTGGACACCGCGGGACAACGTGGGACAACGTGGGACAACGTGGGAAATCGTGGGACAACGTGGGACAACGTGGGACAACGTGGGAAACCATGGAACAACGTGGGACAACGTGGGACACCGTTGGACATCGTTGGACAACGTGGGACAACGTGGGACAACGTGGGACAACGTGGGACAACGTGGGACAACGTGGGACAACGTGGGACAACGTGGGACAACGTGGGACAACGTGGGACAACGTGGGACAACGTGGGACAACGTGGGACAACGTGGGACAACGTGGGACACCGTTGGACACCGTGGGACACCGTTGGACACCGTTGGACATCGTTGGACACCGTGGGACAACATGGGACAACGTTGGACACCGTGGGACAACGTGGGACAACGTGGGACAACGTGGGACAACGTGGGACAACGTGGGACAACGTGGGACAACGTGGGACAACGTGGGACAACGTGGGACTTCGTGGGACAACGTGGGACAACGTGGGACAACGTGGGACAACGTGGGACACCGTTGGACAACGTGGGACACCGTTGGACATCGTTGGACACCGTGGGACAACGTGGGACAACGTGGGACAACGTGGGAAACCATGGAACAACGTGGGACAACGTGGGACACCGTTGGACATCGTTGGACAACGTGGGACAACGTGGGACAACGTGGGACAACGTGGGACAACGTGGGACAACGTGGGACACCGTTGGACACCGTGGGACACCTTTGGACACCGTTGGACATCGTTGGACACCGTGGGACAACGTGGGACAACGTGGGACAACGTGGGACAACGTGGGACAACGTGGGACAACGTGGGACAACGTGGGACAACGTGGGACAACGTGGGACAACGTGGGACAACGTGGGACAACGTGGGACACCGTTGGACAACGTGGGACACCGTTGGACATCGCTGGACACCGTGGGACAACGTGGGACAACGTGGGACAACGTGGGACAACGTGGGACAACGTGGGACACCGTTGGACATCGTTGGACATCGTTGGACATCGTGGGACACCGTTGGACATCGTTGGACATCGTTGGACACCGTTGGACACCGTTGGACAACGTGGGACATCGTGGGACAACGTGGGACAACGTGGGACATCGTTGGACATCGTTGGACATCGTTGGACACCGTTGGACATCGTTGGACATCGTTGGACATCGTTGGACACCGTTGGACACCGTTGGACACCGTTGGACATCGTTGGACACCGTGGGACAACGTGGGACAACGTGGGACAACGTGGGACAACGTGGGACAACGTGGGACATCGTGGGACAACGTGGGACAACGTGGGACAACGTGGGACAACGTGGGACAACGTGGGACACCGTTGGACACCGTGGGACACCGTTGGACACCGTTGGACATCGTTGGACACCGTGGGACAACGTGGGACAACGTGGGACAACGTGGGACAACGTGGGACATCGTGGGACAACGTGGGACAACGTGGGACAACGTGGGACAACGTGGGACATCGTGGGACAACGTGGGACAACGTGGGACAACGTGGGACAACGTGGGACAACGTGGGACAACGTGGGACACCGTTGGACACCGTGGGACACCGTTGGACACCGTTGGACACCGTTGGACATCGTTGGACATCGCTGGACATCGTGGGACACCGTTGGACATCGTTGGACATCGTTGGACACCGTTGGACATCGTTGGACACCGTTGGACATCGTTGGACATCGTTGGACATCGTGGGACACCGTTGGACATCGTTGGACATCGTTGGACACCGTTGGACATCGTTGGACATCGTTGGACATCGTTGGACACCGTTGGACACCGTTGGACACCGTTGGACATCGTTGGACACCGTTGGACAACGTGGGACATCGTGGGACAACGTGGGACAACGTGGGACAACGTGGGACAACGTGGGACACCGTTGGACACCGTGGGACACCGTTGGACACCGTTGGACACCGTTGGACATCGTTGGACATCGTTGGACATCGTGGGACACCGTTGGACATCGTTGGACATCGTTGGACACCGTTGGACATCGTTGGACATCGTTGGACATCGTTGGACACCGTTGGACACCGTTGGACACCGTTGGACACCGTTGGACACCGTTGGACACCGTTGGACACCGTTGGACATCGTTGGACATCGCTGGACATCGTGGGACACCGTTGGACATCGTTGGACATCGTTGGACACCGTTGGACATCGTTGGACACCGTTGGACATCGTTGGACATCGTTGGACATCGTGGGACACCGTTGGACATCGTTGGACATCGTTGGACACCGTTGGACATCGTTGGACATCGTTGGACATCGTTGGACACCGTTGGACACCGTTGGACACCGTTGGACATCGTTGGACACCGTTGGACAACGTGGGACAACGTGGGACAACGTGGGACAACGTGGGACACCGTTGGACAACGTGGGACACCGTTGGACATCGTTGGACACCGTGGGACAACGTGGGACAACGTGGGACAACGTGGGACAACGTGGGACAACGTGGGACAACGTGGGACAACGTGGGACATCGTGGGACAACGTGGGACAACGTGGGACAACGTGGGACAACGTGGGACACCGTTGGACACCGTTGGACACCGTTGGACACCGTTGGACATCGTTGGACACCGTGGGACAACGTGGGACAACGTGGGACAACGTGGGAAACCATGGAACAATGTGGGACAACGTGGGACACCGTTGGACATCGTTGGACAACGTGGGACAACGTGGGACAACGTGGGACAACGTGGGACAACGTGGGACAACGTGGGACAACGTGGGACAACGTGGGACACCGTTGGACACCGTGGGACACCGTTGGACACCGTTGGACATCGTTGGACACCGTGGGACAACGTGGGACAACGTGGGACAACGTGGGACAACGTGGGACACCGTTGGACAACGTGGGACACCGTTGGACATCGTTGGACACCGTGGGACAACGTGGGACAACGTGGGACAACGTGGGACAACGTGGGACAACGTGGGACACCGTTGGACATCGTTGGACATCGTTGGACATCGTGGGACACCGTTGGACATCGTTGGACATCGTTGGACACCGTTGGACACCGTTGGACAACGTGGGACATCGTGGGACAACGTGGGACAACGTGGGAGATCGTTGGACATCGTGGGACATCGTTGGACACCGTTGGACATCGTTGGACATCGTTGGACATCGTTGGACACCGTTGGACACCGTTGGACACCGTTGGACATCGTTGGACACCGTGGGACAACGTGGGACAACGTGGGACAACGTGGGACAACGTGGGACAACGTGGGACATCGTGGGACAACGTGGGACAACGTGGGACAACGTGGGACAACGTGGGACAACGTGGGACACCGTTGGACACCGTGGGACACCGTTGGACACCGTTGGACATCGTTGGACACCGTGGGACAACGTGGGACAACGTGGGACAACGTGGGACAACGTGGGACATCGTGGGACAACGTGGGACAACGTGGGACAACGTGGGACAACGTGGGACATCGTGGGACAACGTGGGACAACGTGGGACAACGTGGGACATCGTGGGACAACGTGGGACAACGTGGGACAACGTGGGACAACGTGGGACAACGTGGGACACCGTTGGACACCGTTGGACACCGTTGGACACCGTGGGACATCGTTGGACACCGTGGGACAACGTGGGACAACGTGGGACAACGTGGGACAACGTGGGACATCGTGGGACAACGTGGGACAACGTGGGACAACGTGGGACAACGTGGGACATCGTGGGACAACGTGGGACAACGTGGGACAACGTGGGACATCGTGGGACAACGTGGGACAACGTGGGACAACGTGGGACAACGTGGGACACCGTTGGACATCGTTGGACATCGTTGGACACCGTGGGACAACGTGGGACAACGTGGGACAACGTGGGACAACGTCGGACAACGTGGGACAACGTGGGACATCGTGGGACAACGTGGGACAACGTGGGACAACGTGGGACAACGTGGGACAACGTGGGACACCGTTGGACACCGTGGGACACCGTTGGACACCGTTGGACATCGTTGGACACCGTGGGACAACGTGGGACAACGTGGGACAACGTGGGACAACGTGGGACATCGTGGGACAACGTGGGACAACGTGGGACAACGTGGGACAACGTGGGACAACGTGGGACAACGTGGGACAACGTGGGACATCGTGGGACAACGTGGGACAACGTGGGACAACGTGGGACAACGTGGGACAACGTGGGACAACGTGGGACAACGTGGGACATCGTGGGACAACGTGGGACAACGTGGGACAACGTGGGACATCGTGGGACAACGTGGGACAACGTGGGACAACGTGGGACAACGTGGGACACCGTTGGACACCGTTGGACACCGTTGGACACCGTTGGACATCGTTGGACACCGTGGGACAACGTGGGACAACGTGGGACAACGTGGGAAACCATGGAACAACGTGGGACAACGTGGGACACCGTTGGACATCGTTGGACAACGTGGGACAACGTGGGACAACGTGGGACAACGTGGGACAACGTGGGACAACGTGGGACAACGTGGGACAACGTGGGACACCGTTGGACACCGTGGGACACCGTTGGACACCGTTGGACATCGTTGGACACCGTGGGACAACGTGGGACAACGTGGGACAACGTGGGACAACGTGGGACAACGTGGGACAACGTGGGACAACGTGGGACAACGTGGGACAACGTGGGACAACGTGGGACATCGTGGGACAACGTGGGACAACGTGGGACAACGTGGGACACCGTTGGACACCGTGGGACACCTTTGGACACCGTTGGACATCGTTGGACACCGTGGGACAACGTGGGACAACGTGGGACAACGTGGGACAACGTGGGACAACGTGGGACAACGTGGGACAACGTGGGACAACGTGGGACAACGTGGGACAACGTGGGACAACGTGGGACACCGTTGGACAACGTGGGACACCGTTGGACATCGTTGGACACCGTGGGACAACGTGGGACAACGTGGGACAACGTGGGACAACGTGGGACACCGTTGGACATCGTTGGACATCGTTGGACATCGTGGGACACCGTTGGACATCGTTGGACATCGTTGGACACCGTTGGACACCGTTGGACAACGTGGGACATCGTGGGACAACGTGGGACAACGTGGGACAACGTGGGACAACGTGGGACACCGTTGGACACCGTGGGACACCGTTGGACACCGTTGGACACCGTTGGACATCGTTGGACATCGCTGGACATCGTGGGACACCGTTGGACATCGTTGGACATCGTTGGACACCGTTGGACATCGTTGGACACCGTTGGACATCGTTGGACATCGTTGGACATCGTGGGACACCGTTGGACATCGTTGGACATCGTTGGACACCGTTGGATATCGTTGGACATCGTTGGACATCGTTGGACACCGTTGGACACCGTTGGACACCGTTGGACATCGTTGGACACCGTTGGACAACGTGGGACATCGTGGGACAACGTGGGACAACGTGGGACAACGTGGGACAACGTGGGACAACGTGGGACATCGTGGGACAACGTGGGACAACGTGGGACAACGTGGGACAACGTGGGACAACGTGGGACATCGTGGGACAACGTGGGACAACGTGGGACAACGTGGGACAACGTGGGACATCGTGGGACAACGTGGGACAACGTGGGACAACGTGGGACATCGTGGGACAACGTGGGACAACGTGGGACAACGTGGGACAACGTGGGACACCGTTGGACACCGTTGGACACCGTTGGACACCGTTGGACATCGTTGGACACCGTGGGACAACGTGGGACAACGTGGGACAACGTGGGAAACCATGGAACAACGTGGGACAACGTGGGACACCGTTGGACATCGTTGGACAACGTGGGACAACGTGGGACAACGTGGGACAACGTGGGACAACGTGGGACAACGTGGGACAACGTGGGACAACGTGGGACACCGTGGGACACCGTGGGACACCGTTGGACACCGTTGGACATCGTTGGACACCGTGGGACAACGTGGGACAACGTGGGACAACGTGGGACAACGTGGGACAACGTGGGACAACGTGGGACAACGTGGGACAACGTGGGACAACGTGGGACAACGTGGGACAACGTGGGACATCGTGGGACAACGTGGGACAACGTGGGACAACGTGGGACACCGTTGGACACCGTGGGACACCTTTGGACACCGTTGGACATCGTTGGACACCGTGGGACAACGTGGGACAACGTGGGACAACGTGGGACAACGTGGGACAACGTGGGACAACGTGGGACAACGTGGGACAACGTGGGACAACGTGGGACAACGTGGGACAACGTGGGACAACGTGGGACACCGTTGGACAACGTGGGACACCGTTGGACATCGTTGGACACCGTGGGACAACGTGGGACAACGTGGGACAACGTGGGACAACGTGGGACACCGTTGGACATCGTTGGACATCGTTGGACATCGTGGGACACCGTTGGACATCGTTGGACATCGTTGGACACCGTTGGACACCGTTGGACAACGTGGGACATCGTGGGACAACGTGGGACAACGTGGGACAACGTGGGACAACGTGGGACACCGTTGGACACCGTGGGACACCGTTGGACACCGTTGGACACCGTTGGACATCGTTGGACATCGCTGGACATCGTGGGACACCGTTGGACATCGTTGGACATCGTTGGACACCGTTGGACATCGTTGGACACCGTTGGACATCGTTGGACATCGTTGGACATCGTGGGACACCGTTGGACATCGTTGGACATCGTTGGACACCGTTGGACATCGTTGGACATCGTTGGACATCGTTGGACACCGTTGGACACCGTTGGACACCGTTGGACATCGTTGGACACCGTTGGACAACGTGGGACATCGTGGGACAACGTGGGACAACGTGGGACAACGTGGGACAACGTGGGACACCGTTGGACACCGTGGGACACCGTTGGACACCGTTGGACACCGTTGGACATCGTTGGACATCGTTGGACATCGTGGGACACCGTTGGACATCGTTGGACATCGTTGGACACCGTTGGACATCGTTGGACACCGTTGGACATCGTTGGACATCGTTGGACATCGTGGGACACCGTTGGACATCGTTGGACATCGTTGGACACCGTTGGACATCGTTGGACATCGTTGGACATCGTTGGACACCGTTGGACACCGTTGGACACCGTTGGACACCGTTGGACACCGTTGGACACCGTTGGACACCGTTGGACATCGTTGGACATCGCTGGACATCGTGGGACACCGTTGGACATCGTTGGACATCGTTGGACACCGTTGGACATCGTTGGACACCGTTGGACATCGTTGGACATCGTTGGACATCGTGGGACACCGTTGGACATCGTTGGACATCGTTGGACACCGTTGGACATCGTTGGACATCGTTGGACATCGTTGGACACCGTTGGACACCGTTGGACACCGTTGGACATCGTTGGACACCGTTGGACAACGTGGGACAACGTGGGACAACGTGGGACAACGTGGGACACCGTGGGACAACGTGGGACACCGTTGGACATCGTTGGACACCGTGGGACAACGTGGGACAACGTGGGACAACGTGGGACAACGTGGGACAACGTGGGACAACGTGGGACAACGTGGGACATCGTGGGACAACGTGGGACAACGTGGGACAACGTGGGACAACGTGGGACACCGTTGGACACCGTTGGACACCGTTGGACACCGTTGGACATCGTTGGACACCGTGGGACAACGTGGGACAACGTGGGACAACGTGGGAAACCATGGAACAATGTGGGACAACGTGGGACACCGTTGGACATCGTTGGACAACGTGGGACAACGTGGGACAACGTGGGACAACGTGGGACAACGTGGGACAACGTGGGACAACGTGGGACAACGTGGGACACCGTTGGACACCGTGGGACACCGTTGGACACCGTTGGACATCGTTGGACACCGTGGGACAACGTGGGACAACGTGGGACAACGTGGGACAACGTGGGACACCGTTGGACAACGTGGGACACCGTTGGACATCGTTGGACACCGTGGGACAACGTGGGACAACGTGGGACAACGTGGGACAACGTGGGACACCGTTGGACATCGTTGGACATCGTTGGACATCGTGGGACACCGTTGGACATCGTTGGACATCGTTGGACACCGTTGGACACCGTTGGACAACGTGGGACATCGTGGGACAACGTGGGACAACGTGGGACATCGTTGGACATCGTTGGACATCGTTGGACACCGTTGGACATCGTTGGACATCGTTGGACATCGTTGGACACCGTTGGACACCGTTGGACACCGTTGGACATCGTTGGACACCGTGGGACAACGTGGGACAACGTGGGACAACGTGGGACAACGTGGGACAACGTGGGACATCGTGGGACAACGTGGGACAACGTGGGACAACGTGGGACAACGTGGGACAACGTGGGACACCGTTGGACACCGTGGGACACCGTTGGACACCGTTGGACATCGTTGGACACCGTGGGACAACGTGGGACAACGTGGGACAACGTGGGACAACGTGGGACATCGTGGGACAACGTGGGACAACGTGGGACAACGTGGGACAACGTGGGACATCGTGGGACAACGTGGGACAACGTGGGACAACGTGGGACATCGTGGGACAACGTGGGACAACGTGGGACAACGTGGGACAACGTGGGACAACGTGGGACACCGTTGGACACCGTTGGACACCGTTGGACACCGTTGGACATCGTTGGACACCGTGGGACAACGTGGGACAACGTGGGACAACGTGGGACAACGTGGGACATCGTGGGACAACGTGGGACAACGTGGGACAACGTGGGACAACGTGGGACATCGTGGGACAACGTGGGACAACGTGGGACAACGTGGGACATCGTGGGACAACGTGGGACAACGTGGGACAACGTGGGACAACGTGGGACACCGTTGGACATCGTTGGACATCGTTGGACACCGTGGGACAACGTGGGACAACGTGGGACAACGTGGGACAACGTCGGACAACGTGGGACAACGTGGGACATCGTGGGACAACGTGGGACAACGTGGGACAACGTGGGACAACGTGGGACAACGTGGGACACCGTTGGACACCGTGGGACACCGTTGGACACCGTTGGACATCGTTGGACACCGTGGGACAACGTGGGACAACGTGGGACAACGTGGGACAACGTGGGACATCGTGGGACAACGTGGGACAACGTGGGACAACGTGGGACAACGTGGGACAACGTGGGACAACGTGGGACAACGTGGGACATCGTGGGACAACGTGGGACAACGTGGGACAACGTGGGACAACGTGGGACAACGTGGGACATCGTGGGACAACGTGGGACAACGTGGGACAACGTGGGACAACGTGGGACAACGTGGGACAACGTGGGACAACGTGGGACAACGTGGGACAACGTGGGACAACGTGGGACAACGTGGGACATCGTGGGACAACGTGGGACAACGTGGGACAACGTGGGACACCGTTGGACACCGTGGGACACCTTTGGACACCGTTGGACATCGTTGGACACCGTGGGACAACGTGGGACAACGTGGGACAACGTGGGACAACGTGGGACAACGTGGGACAACGTGGGACAACGTGGGACAACGTGGGACAACGTGGGACAACGTGGGACAACGTGGGACACCGTTGGACAACGTGGGACACCGTTGGACATCGTTGGACACCGTGGGACAACGTGGGACAACGTGGGACAACGTGGGACAACGTGGGACACCGTTGGACATCGTTGGACATCGTTGGACATCGTGGGACACCGTTGGACATCGTTGGACATCGTTGGACACCGTTGGACACCGTTGGACACCGTGGGACACCGTTGGACACCGTTGGACACCGTTGGACATCGTTGGACATCGCTGGACATCGTGGGACACCGTTGGACATCGTTGGACATCGTTGGACACCGTTGGACATCGTTGGACACCGTTGGACATCGTTGGACATCGTTGGACATCGTGGGACACCGTTGGACATCGTTGGACATCGTTGGACACCGTTGGACATCGTTGGACATCGTTGGACATCGTTGGACACCGTTGGACACCGTTGGACACCGTTGGACATCGTTGGACACCGTTGGACAACGTGGGACATCGTGGGACAACGTGGGACAACGTGGGACAACGTGGGACAACGTGGGACACCGTTGGACACCGTGGGACACCGTTGGACACCGTTGGACACCGTTGGACATCGTTGGACATCGCTGGACATCGTGGGACACCGTTGGACATCGTTGGACATCGTTGGACACCGTTGGACATCGTTGGACACCGTTGGACATCGTTGGACATCGTTGGACATCGTGGGACACCGTTGGACATCGTTGGACATCGTTGGACACCGTTGGACATCGTTGGACATCGTTGGACATCGTTGGACACCGTTGGACACCGTTGGACACCGTTGGACATCGTTGGACACCGTTGGACAACGTGGGACATCGTGGGACAACGTGGGACAACGTGGGACAACGTGGGACAACGTGGGACACCGTTGGACACCGTGGGACACCGTTGGACACCGTTGGACACCGTTGGACATCGTTGGACATCGTTGGACATCGTGGGACACCGTTGGACATCGTTGGACATCGTTGGACACCGTTGGACATCGTTGGACACCGTTGGACATCGTTGGACATCGTTGGACATCGTGGGACACCGTTGGACATCGTTGGACATCGTTGGACACCGTTGGACATCGTTGGACATCGTTGGACATCGTTGGACACCGTTGGACACCGTTGGACACCGTTGGACACCGTTGGACACCGTTGGACACCGTTGGACACCGTTGGACATCGTTGGACATCGCTGGACATCGTGGGACACCGTTGGACATCGTTGGACACCGTTGGACACCGTTGGACATCGTTGGACACCGTTGGACATCGTTGGACATCGTTGGACATCGTGGGACACCGTTGGACATCGTTGGACATCGTTGGACACCGTTGGACATCGTTGGACATCGTTGGACATCGTTGGACACCGTTGGACACCGTTGGACACCGTTGGACATCGTTGGACACCGTTGGACAACGTGGGACAACGTGGGACAACGTGGGACAACGTGGGACACCGTTGGACAACGTGGGACACCGTTGGACATCGTTGGACACCGTGGGACAACGTGGGACAACGTGGGACAACGTGGGACAACGTGGGACAACGTGGGACAACGTGGGACAACGTGGGACATCGTGGGACAACGTGGGACACCGTTGGACAACGTGGGACAACGTTGGACACCGTTGGACACCGTTGGACACCGTTGGACACCGTTGGACATCGTTGGACACCGTGGGACAACGTGGGACAACGTGGGACAACGTGGGAAACCATGGAACAATGTGGGACAACGTGGGACACCGTTGGACATCGTTGGACAACGTGGGACAACGTGGGACAACGTGGGACAACGTGGGACAACGTGGGACAACGTGGGACAACGTGGGACACCGTTGGACACCGTGGGACACCGTTGGACACCGTTGGACATCGTTGGACACCGTGGGACAACGTGGGACAACGTGGGACAACGTGGGACAACGTGGGACACCGTTGGACAACGTGGGACACCGTTGGACATCGTTGGACACCGTGGGACAACGTGGGACAACGTGGGACAACGTGGGACAACGTGGGACAACGTGGGACACCGTTGGACATCGTTGGACATCGTTGGACATCGTGGGACACCGTTGGACATCGTTGGACATCGTTGGACACCGTTGGACACCGTTGGACAACGTGGGACATCGTGGGACAACGTGGGACAACGTGGGACATCGTTGGACATCGTTGGACATCGTTGGACACCGTTGGACATCGTTGGACATCGTTGGACATCGTTGGACACCGTTGGACACCGTTGGACACCGTTGGACATCGTTGGACACCGTGGGACAACGTGGGACAACGTGGGACAACGTGGGACAACGTGGGACAACGTGGGACATCGTGGGACAACGTGGGACAACGTGGGACAACGTGGGACAACGTGGGACAACGTGGGACAACGTGGGACAACGTGGGACAACGTGGGACAACGTGGGACAACGTGGGACAACGTGGGACAACGTGGGACATCGTGGGACAACGTGGGACAACGTGGGACAACGTGGGACAACGTGGGACAACGTGGGACATCGTGGGACAACGTGGGACAACGTGGGACAACGTGGGACAACGTGGGACAACGTGGGACAACGTGGGACAACGTGGGACACCGTGGGACATCGTGGGACAACGTGGGACAACGTGGGACAACGTGGGACAACGTGGGACACCGTTGGACACCGTTGGACACCGTTGGACACCGTTGGACATCGTTGGACACCGTGGGACAACGTGGGACAACGTGGGACAACGTGGGAAACCATGGAACAACGTGGGACAACGTGGGACACCGTTGGACATCGTTGGACAACGTGGGACAACGTGGGACAACGTGGGACAACGTGGGACAACGTGGGACAACGTGGGACAACGTGGGACAACGTGGGACACCGTTGGACACCGTGGGACACCGTTGGACACCGTTGGACATCGTTGGACACCGTGGGACAACGTGGGACAACGTGGGACAACGTGGGACAACGTGGGACAACGTGGGACAACGTGGGACAACGTGGGACAACGTGGGACAACGTGGGACAACGTGGGACATCGTGGGACAACGTGGGACAACGTGGGACAACGTGGGACACCGTTGGACACCGTGGGACACCTTTGGACACCGTTGGACATCGTTGGACACCGTGGGACAACGTGGGACAACGTGGGACAACGTGGGACAACGTGGGACAACGTGGGACAACGTGGGACAACGTGGGACAACGTGGGACAACGTGGGACAACGTGGGACAACGTGGGACAACGTGGGACACCGTTGGACAACGTGGGACACCGTTGGACATCGTTGGACACCGTGGGACAACGTGGGACAACGTGGGACAACGTGGGACAACGTGGGACACCGTTGGACATCGTTGGACATCGTTGGACATCGTGGGACACCGTTGGACATCGTTGGACATCGTTGGACACCGTTGGACACCGTTGGACAACGTGGGACATCGTGGGACAACGTGGGACAACGTGGGACAACGTGGGACAACGTGGGACACCGTTGGACACCGTGGGACACCGTTGGACACCGTTGGACACCGTTGGACATCGTTGGACATCGCTGGACATCGTGGGACACCGTTGGACATCGTTGGACATCGTTGGACACCGTTGGACATCGTTGGACACCGTTGGACATCGTTGGACATCGTTGGACATCGTGGGACACCGTTGGACATCGTTGGACATCGTTGGACACCGTTGGACATCGTTGGACATCGTTGGACATCGTTGGACACCGTTGGACACCGTTGGACACCGTTGGACATCGTTGGACACCGTTGGACAACGTGGGACATCGTGGGACAACGTGGGACAACGTGGGACAACGTGGGACAACGTGGGACACCGTTGGACACCGTGGGACACCGTTGGACACCGTTGGACACCGTTGGACATCGTTGGACATCGTTGGACATCGTGGGACACCGTTGGACATCGTTGGACATCGTTGGACACCGTTGGACATCGTTGGACACCGTTGGACATCGTTGGACATCGTTGGACATCGTGGGACACCGTTGGACATCGTTGGACATCGTTGGACACCGTTGGACATCGTTGGACATCGTTGGACATCGTTGGACACCGTTGGACACCGTTGGACACCGTTGGACACCGTTGGACACCGTTGGACACCGTTGGACACCGTTGGACATCGTTGGACATCGCTGGACATCGTGGGACACCGTTGGACATCGTTGGACATCGTTGGACACCGTTGGACATCGTTGGACACCGTTGGACATCGTTGGACATCGTTGGACATCGTGGGACACCGTTGGACATCGTTGGACATCGTTGGACACCGTTGGACATCGTTGGACATCGTTGGACATCGTTGGACACCGTTGGACACCGTTGGACACCGTTGGACATCGTTGGACACCGTTGGACAACGTGGGACAACGTGGGACAACGTGGGACAACGTGGGACACCGTTGGACAACGTGGGACACCGTTGGACATCGTTGGACACCGTGGGACAACGTGGGACAACGTGGGACATCGTGGGACAACGTGGGACAACGTGGGACAACGTGGGACAACGTGGGACACCGTTGGACACCGTTGGACACCGTTGGACACCGTTGGACATCGTTGGACACCGTGGGACAACGTGGGACAACGTGGGACAACGTGGGAAACCATGGAACAACGTGGGACAACGTGGGACACCGTTGGACATCGTTGGACAACGTGGGACAACGTGGGACAACGTGGGACAACGTGGGACAACGTGGGACAACGTGGGACAACGTGGGACAACGTGGGACACCGTTGGACACCGTGGGACACCGTTGGACACCGTTGGACATCGTTGGACACCGTGGGACAACGTGGGACAACGTGGGACAACGTGGGACAACGTGGGACAACGTGGGACAACGTGGGACAACGTGGGACATCGTGGGACAACGTGGGACAACGTGGGACAACGTGGGACAACGTGGGACACCGTTGGACAACGTGGGACACCGTTGGACATCGTTGGACACCGTGGGACAACGTGGGACAACGTGGGACAACGTGGGACAACGTGGGACAACGTGGGACACCGTTGGACATCGTTGGACATCGTTGGACATCGTGGGACACCGTTGGACATCGTTGGACATCGTTGGACACCGTTGGGCACCGTTGGACAACGTGGGACATCGTGGGACAACGTGGGACAACGTGGGACAACGTGGGACAACGTGGGACACCGTTGGACACCGTGGGACACCGTTGGACACCGTTGGACACCGTTGGACATCGTTGGACATCGTTGGACATCGTGGGACACCGTTGGACACCGTTGGACACCGTTGGACACCGTTGGACATCGTTGGACACCGTGGGACAACGTGGGACAACGTGGGAAACCATGGAACAACGTGGGACAACGTGGGACACCGTTGGACATCGTTGGACAACGTGGGACAACGTGGGACAACGTGGGACAACGTGGGACAACGTGGGACAACGTGGGACAACGTGGGACACCGTTGGACATCGTTGGACACCGTGGGACAACGTGGGACAACGTGGGACAACGTGGGACAACGTGGGACAACGTGGGACACCGTTGGACATCGTTGGACATCGTTGGACATCGTGGGACACCGTTGGACATCGTTGGACATCGTTGGACACCGTTGGACACCGTTGGACAACGTGGGACATCGTGGGACAACGTGGGACAACGTGGGACAACGTGGGACAACGTGGGACACCGTTGGACACCGTGGGACACCGTTGGACACCGTTGGACACCGTTGGACATCGTTGGACATCGTTGGACACCGTGGGACACCGTTGGACATCGTTGGACATCGTTGGACACCGTTGGACATCGTTGGACACCGTTGGACATCGTTGGACATCGTTGGACATCGTGGGACACCGTTGGACATCGTTGGACATCGTTGGACACCGTTGGACATCGTTGGACATCGTTGGACATCGTTGGACACCGTTGGACACCGTTGGACACCGTTGGACACCGTTGGACATCGTTGAACACCGTGGGACAACGTGGGACAACGTGGGACAACGTGGGACAACGTGGGACAACGTGGGACATCGTGGGACAACGTGGGACAACGTGGGACAACGTGGGACAACGTGGGACAACGTGGGACACCGTTGGACACCGTGGGACACCGTTGGACACCGTTGGACATCGTTGGACACCGTGGGACAACGTGGGACAACGTGGGACAACGTGGGACAACGTGGGACATCGTGGGACAACGTGGGACAACGTGGGACAACGTGGGACAACGTGGGACATCGTGGGACAACGTGGGACAACGTGGGACAACGTGGGACATCGTGGGACAACGTGGGACAACGTGGGACAACGTGGGACAACGTGGGACACCGTTGGACACCGTGGGACACCGTTGGACACCGTTGGACATCGTTGGACACCGTGGGACAACGTGGGACTACGTGGGACAACGTGGGACAACGTGGGACATCGTGGGACAACGTGGGACAACGTGGGACAACGTGGGACAACGTGGGACATCGTGGGACAACGTGGGACAACGTGGGACAACGTGGGACATCGTGGGACAACGTGGGACAACGTGGGACAACGTGGGACACCGTTGGACACCGTTGGACACCGTTGGACACCGTTGGACATCGTTGGACACCGTGGGACAACGTGGGACAACGTGGGACAACGTGGGAAACCATGGAACAACGTGGGACAACGTGGGACACCGTTGGACATCGTTGGACATCGTTGGACACCGTGGGACAACGTGGGACAACGTGGGACAACGTGGGACAACGTGGGACAACGTGGGACAACGTGGGACAACGTGGGACAACGTGGGACAACGTGGGACATCGTGGGACAACGTGGGACAACGTGGGACAACGTGGGACAACGTGGGAAACCATGGAACAACGTGGGACAACGTGGGACACCGTTGGACATCGTTGGACAACGTGGGACAACGTGGGAAACCATGGAACACCGTGGGACACCGTTGGACACCGTTGGACATCGTTGGACACCGTGGGACAACGTGGGACAACGTGGGACACCGTTGGACAACGTGGGACACCGTTGGACATCGTTGGACACCGTGGGACAACGTGGGACGACGTGGGACAACGTGGGAAACCATGGAACAACGTGGGACAACGTGGGACACCGTTGGACATCGTTGGACAACGTGGGACAACGTGGGACAACGTGGGACAACGTGGGACAACGTGGGACACCGTTGGACACCGTGGGACACCTTTGGACACCGTTGGACATCGTTGGACACCGTGGGACAACGTGGGACAACGTGGGACAACGTGGGACAACGTGGGACAACGTGGGACAACGTGGGACAACGTGGGACAACGTGGGACAACGTGGGACAACGTGGGACAACGTGGGACAACGTGGGACACCGTTGGACAACGTGGGTCACCGTTGGACATCGTTGGACACCGTGGGACAACGTGGGACAACGTGGGACAACGTGGGACAACGTGGGACAACGTGGGACACCGTTGGACATCGTTGGACATCGTTGGACATCGTGGGACACCGTTGGACATCGTTGGACATCGTTGGACACCGTTGGACACCGTTGGACAACGTGGGACATCGTGGGACAACGTGGGACAACGTGGGACAACGTGGGAAACCATGGAACAACGTGGGACAACGTGGGACACCGTTGGACATCGTTGGACATCGTTGGACACCGTGGGACAACGTGGGACAACGTGGGACAACGTGGGACAACGTGGGACAACGTGGGACAACGTGGGACAACGTGGGACAACGTGGGACATCGTGGGACAACGTGGGACAACGTGGGACAACGTGGGACAACGTGGGAAACCATGGAACAACGTGGGACAACGTGGGACACCGTTGGACATCGTTGGACAACGTGGGACAACGTGGGAAACCATGGAACACCGTGGGACACCGTTGGACACCGTTGGACATCGTTGGACACCGTGGGACAACGTGGGACAACGTGGGACACCGTTGGACAACGCGGGACACCGTTGGACATCGTTGGACACCGTGGGACAACGTGGGACAACGTGGGACAACGTGGGAAACCATGGAACAACGTGGGACAACGTGGGACACCGTTGGACATCGTTGGACAACGTGGGACAACGTGGGACAACGTGGGACAACGTGGGACAACGTGGGACACCGTTGGACACCGTGGGACACCTTTGGACACCGTTGGACATCGTTGGACACCGTGGGACAACGTGGGACAACGTGGGACAACGTGGGACAACGTGGGACAACGTGGGACAACGTGGGACAACGTGGGACAACGTGGGACAACGTGGGACAACGTGGGACAACGTGGGACACCGTTGGACAACGTGGGACACCGTTGGACATCGTTGGACACCGTGGGACAACGTGGGACAACGTGGGACAACGTGGGACAACGTGGGACAACGTGGGACACCGTTGGACATCGTTGGACATCGTTGGACATCGTGGGACACCGTTGGACATCGTTGGACATCGTTGGACACCGTTGGACACCGTTGGACAACGTGGGACATCGTGGGACAACGTGGGACAACGTGGGACAACGTGGGACAACGTGGGACACCGTTGGACACCGTGGGACACCGTTGGACACCGTTGGACACCGTTGGACATCGTTGGACATCGTTGGACACCGTGGGACACCGTTGGACATCGTTGGACATCGTTGGACACCGTTGGACATCGTTGGACACCGTTGGACATCGTTGGACATCGTTGGACATCGTGGGACACCGTTGGACATCGTTGGACATCGTTGGACACCGTTGGACATCGTTGGACATCGTTGGACATCGTTGGACACCGTTGGACACCGTTGGACACCGTTGGACATCGTTGAACACCGTGGGACAACGTGGGACAACGTGGGACAACGTGGGACAACGTGGGACAACGTGGGACATCGTGGGACAACGTGGGACAACGTGGGACAACGTGGGACAACGTGGGACAACGTGGGACACCGTTGGACACCGTGGGACACCGTTGGACACCGTTGGACATCGTTGGACACCGTGGGACAACGTGGGACAACGTGGGACAACGTGGGACAACGTGGGACATCGTGGGACAACGTGGGACAACGTGGGACAACGTGGGACAACGTGGGACATCGTGGGACAACGTGGGACAACGTGGGACAACGTGGGACATCGTGGGACAACGTGGGACAACGTGGGACAACGTGGGACAACGTGGGACACCGTTGGACACCGTGGGACAACGTGGGACAACGTGGGACAACGTGGGACAACGTGGGACATCGTGGGACAACGTGGGACAACGTGGGACAACGTGGGACAACGTGGGACATCGTGGGACAACGTGGGACAACGTGGGACAACGTGGGACATCGTGGGACAACGTGGGACAACGTGGGACAACGTGGGACAACGTGGGACACCGTTGGACACCGTTGGACACCGTTGGACACCGTTGGACATCGTTGGACACCGTGGGACAACGTGGGACAACGTGGGACAACGTGGGAAACCATGGAACAACGTGGGACAACGTGGGACAACGTGGGAGAACGTGGGACATCGTGGGACACCGTTGGACACCGTGGGACAACGTGGGACAACGTGGGACAACGTGGGACACCGTTGGACATCGTTGGACATCGTTGGACACCGTGGGACAACGTGGGACAACGTGGGAAAACGTGGGACAACGTGGGACACCGTTGGACATCGCTGGACACCGTTGGACATCGTTGGACACCGTGGGACAACGTGGGACAACGTGGGACAACGTGGGACAACGTGGGACAACGTGGGACAACGTGGGACAACGTGGGACAACGTGGGACAACGTGGGACATCGTGGGACAACGTGGGACAACGTGGGACAACGTGGGACAACGTGGGACAACGTGGGACATCGTGGGACAACGTGGGACAACGTGGGACAACGTGGAACAACGTGGGACAACGTGGGACACCGTTGGACATCGTTGGACATCGTTGGACACCGTGGGACAACGTGGGACAACGTGGGAAAACGTGGGACAACGTGGGACACCGTTGGACATCGCTGGACACCGTTGGACATCGTTGGACACCGTGGGACAACGTGGGACAACGTGGGACAACGTGGGACAACGTGGGACAACGTGGGACAACGTGGGACAACGTGGGACAACGTGGGACAACGTGGGACATCGTGGGACAACGTGGGACAACGTGGGACAACGTGGGACAACGTGGGACATCGTTGGACACCGTTGGACACCGTGGGACAACGTGGGACAACGTGGGACAACGTGGGACAACGTGGGACAACGTGGGACAACGTGGGACAACGTGGGACAACGTGGGACATCGTGGGACAACGTGGGACAACGTGGGACAACGTGGGACATCGTGGGACAACGTGGGACATCGTGGGACAACGTGGGACAACGTGGGACAACGTGGGACAACGTGGGAAACCATGGAACAACGTGGGACAACGTGGGACACCGTTGGACATCGTTGGACAACGTGGGACAACGTGGGACAACGTGGGACAACGTGGGACAACGTGGGACAACGTGGGACAACGTGGGACACCGTTGGACACCGTGGGACACCGTTGGACACCGTTGGACATCGTTGGACACCGTGGGACAACGTGGGACAACGTGGGACAACGTGGGAGAACGTGGGACAACGTGGGACAACGTGGGACAACGTGGGACAACGTGGGACAACGTGGGACAACGTGGGACATCGTGGGACAACGTGGGACACCGTTGGACATCGTTGGACACCGTGGGACAACGTGGGACAACGTGGGACCACGTGGGACAACGTGGGACAACGTGGGACAACGTGGGACAACGTGGGACAACGTGGGACAACGTGGGACAACGTGGGACATCGTGGGACAACGTGGGACAACGTGGGACAACGTGGGACAACGTGGGACAACGTGGGACACCGTTGGACATCGTTGGACACCGTGGGACACCGTGGGACAACGTGGGACAACGTGGGACAACGTGGGACAACGTGGGACAACGTGGGAAACCATGGAACAACGTGGGACAACGTGGGACACCGTTGGACATCGTTGGACAACGTGGGACAACGTGGGACAACGTGGGACAACGTGGGACAACGTGGGACAACGTGGGACAACGTGGGACACCGTTGGACACCGTGGGACACCGTTGGACACCGTTGGACATCGTTGGACATCGTTGGACACCGTGGGACAACGTGGGACAACGTGGGACAACGTGGGACACCGTTGGACATCGTTGGACATCGTTGGACATCGTGGGACACCGTTGGACATCGTTGGACATCGTTGGACACCGTTGGACACCGTTGGACAACGTGGGACATCGTGGGACAACGTGGGACAACGTGGGACAACGTGGGACAACGTGGGACACCGTTGGACATCGTTGGACACCGTGGGACAACGTGGGACAACGTGGGACAACGTGGGACAACGTGGGACAACGTGGGACAACGTGGGACAACGTCGGACAACGTGGGACAACGTGGGACAACGTGGGACAACGTGGGACATCGTGGGACAACGTGGGACAACGTGGGACAACGTGGGACAACGTGGGACACCGTTGGACACCGTTGGACACCGTTGGACACCGTTGGACATCGTTGGACACCGTGGGACAACGTGGGACAACGTGGGACAACGTGGGAAACCATGGAACAACGTGGGACAACGTGGGACAACGTGGGACAACGTGGGACAACGTGGGACACCGTTGGACACCGTGGGACACCGTTGGACACCGTTGGACATCGTTGGACACCGTGGGACAACGTGGGACAACGTGGGACAACGTGGGAGAACGTGGGACAACGTGGGACAACGTGGGACAACGTGGGACAACGTGGGACAACGTGGGACAACGTGGGACAACGTGGGACATCGTTGGACACCGTGGGACAACGTGGGACAACGTGGGACAACGTGGGAAACCATGGAACAACGTGGGACAACGTGGGACAACGTGGGACAACGTGGGACAACGTGGGACACCGTTGGACACCGTTGGACATCGTTGGACACCGTGGGACAACGTGGGACAACGTGGGACACCGTTGGACATCGCTGGACACCGTTGGACATCGTTGGACACCGTGGGACAACGTGGGACAACGTGGGACAACGTGGGAAACCATGGAACAACGTGGGACAACGTGGGACACCGTTGGACATCGTTGGACAACGTGGGACAACGTGGGACAACGTGGGACAACGTGGGACAACGTGGGACAACGTGGGACAACGTGGGACACCGTTGGACACCGTGGGACACCGTTGGACACCGTTGGACATCGTTGGACACCGTGGGACAACGTGGGACAACGTGGGACAACGTGGGAGAACGTGGGACAACGTGGGACAACGTGGGACAACGTGGGACATCGTGGGACAACGTGGGACAACGTGGGACAACGTGGGACAACGTGGGACAACGTGGGACAACGTGGGACAACGTGGGACACCGTTGGACACCGTTGGACACCGTTGGACACCGTTGGACATCGTTGGACACCGTGGGACAACGTGGGACAACGTGGGACAACGTGGGAAACCATGGAACAACGTGGGACAACGTGGGACAACGTGGGACAACGTGGGACAACGTGGGACATCGTGGGACAACGTGGGACAACGTGGGACAACGTGGGACAACGTGGGACATCGTTGGACACCGTTGGACACCGTTGGACAACGTGGGACAACGTGGGACAACGTGGGACAACGTGGGACAACGTGGGACAACGTGGGACAACGTGGGACAACGTGGGACAACGTGGGACAACGTGGGACAACGTGGGACAACGTGGGACAACGTGGGACAACGTGGGACATCGTGGGACAACGTGGGACAACGTGGGACAACGTGGGACAACGTGGGACAACGTGGGACACCGTTGGACACCGTTGGACATCGTTGGACACCGTGGGACAACGTGGGACAACGTGGGACAACGTGGGAAACCATGGAACAACGTGGGACAACGTGGGACACCGTTGGACATCGTTGGACAACGTGGGACAACGTGGGACAACGTGGGACAACGTGGGACAACGTGGGACAACGTGGGACAACGTGGGACACCGTTGGACACCGTGGGACACCGTTGGACACCGTTGGACATCGTTGGACACCGTGGGACAACGTGGGACAACGTGGGACAACGTGGGAGAACGTGGGACAACGTGGGACAACGTGGGACAACGTGGGACAACGTGGGACAACGTGGGACAACGTGGGACATCGTGGGACAACGTGGGACAACGTGGGACAACGTGGGACACCGTTGGACATCGTTGGACAACGTGGGACAACGTGGGACAACGTGGGACAACGTGGGACAACGTGGGACAACGTGGGACAACGTGGGACAACGTGGGACAACGTGGGACACCGTTGGACACCGTTGGACATCGTTGGACACCGTGGGACAACGTGGGACAACGTGGGACAACGTGGGACAACGTGGGACAACGTGGGACAACGTGGGACAACGTCGGACAACGTGGGACAACGTGGGACAACGTGGGACAACGTGGGACATCGTGGGACAACGTGGGACAACGTGGGACAACGTGGGACAACGTGGGACATCGTGGGACAACGTGGGACAACGTGGGACAACGTGGGACACCGTTGGACACCGTTGGACACCGTTGGACACCGTTGGACATCGTTGGACACCGTGGGACAACGTGGGACAACGTGGGAAACCATGGAACAACGTGGGACAACGTGGGACACCGTTGGACATCGTTGGACATCGTTGGACACCGTGGGACAACGTGGGACAACGTGGGAAAACGTGGGACAACGTGGGACACCGTTGGACATCGCTGGACACCGTTGGACATCGTTGGACACCGTGGGACAACGTGGGACAACGTGGGACAACGTGGGACAACGTGGGACAACGTGGGACAACGTGGGACAACGTGGGACAACGTGGGACAACGTGGGACAACGTGGGACAACGTGGGACAACGTGGGACAACGTGGGACAACGTGGGACATCGTTGGACACCGTTGGACACCGTGGGACAACGTGGGACAACGTGGGACAACGTGGGACAACGTGGGACAACGTGGGACAACGTGGGACAACGTGGGACAACGTGGGACATCGTGGGACAACGTGGGACAACGTGGGACACCGTTGGACACCGTTGGACATCGTTGGACACCGTGGGACAACGTGGGACAACGTGGGACACCGTTGGACAACGTGGGACACCGTTGGACATCGTTGGACACCGTGGGACAACGTGGGACGACGTGGGACAACGTGGGAAACCATGGAACAACGTGGGACAACGTGGGACACCGTTGGACATCGTTGGACAACGTGGGACAACGTGGGACAACGTGGGACAACGTGGGACAACGTGGGACACCGTTGGACACCGTGGGACACCTTTGGACACCGTTGGACATCGTTGGACACCGTGGGACAACGTGGGACAACGTGGGACAACGTGGGACAACGTGGGACAACGTGGGACAACGTGGGACAACGTGGGACAACGTGGGACAACGTGGGACAACGTGGGACAACGTGGGACAACGTGGGACACCGTTGGACAACGTGGGACACCGTTGGACATCGTTGGACACCGTGGGACAACGTGGGACAACGTGGGACAACGTGGGACAACGTGGGACAACGTGGGACACCGTTGGACATCGTTGGACATCGTTGGACATCGTGGGACACCGTTGGACATCGTTGGACATCGTTGGACACCGTTGGACACCGTTGGACAACGTGGGACATCGTGGGACAACGTGGGACAACGTGGGACAACGTGGGACAACGTGGGACACCGTTGGACACCGTGGGACACCGTTGGACACCGTTGGACACCGTTGGACATCGTTGGACATCGTTGGACACCGTGGGACACCGTTGGACATCGTTGGACAACGTGGGACAACGTGGGACAACGTGGGACACCGTTGGACACCGTTGGACATCGTTGGACACCGTTGGACATCGTTGGACACCGTGGGACAACGTGGGACAACGTGGGACAACGTGGGAAACCATGGAACAACGTGGGACAACGTGGGACACCGTTGGACATCGTTGGACATCGTTGGACACCGTGGGACAACGTGGGACAACGTGGGACAACGTGGGACAACGTGGGACAACGTGGGACAACGTGGGACAACGTGGGACAACGTGGGACATCGTGGGACAACGTGGGACAACGTGGGACAACGTGGGACAACGTGGGAAACCATGGAACAACGTGGGACAACGTGGGACACCGTTGGACATCGTTGGACAACGTGGGACAACGTGGGAAACCATGGAACACCGTGGGACACCGTTGGACACCGTTGGACATCGTTGGACACCGTGGGACAACGTGGGACAACGTGGGACACCGTTGGACAACGCGGGACACCGTTGGACATCGTTGGACACCGTGGGACAACGTGGGACAACGTGGGACAACGTGGGAAACCATGGAACAACGTGGGACAACGTGGGACACCGTTGGACATCGTTGGACAACGTGGGACAACGTGGGACAACGTGGGACAACGTGGGACAACGTGGGACACCGTTGGACACCGTGGGACACCTTTGGACACCGTTGGACATCGTTGGACACCGTGGGACAACGTGGGACAACGTGGGACAACGTGGGACAACGTGGGACAACGTGGGACAACGTGGGACAACGTGGGACAACGTGGGACAACGTGGGACAACGTGGGACAACGTGGGACACCGTTGGACAACGTGGGACACCGTTGGACATCGTTGGACACCGTGGGACAACGTGGGACAACGTGGGACAACGTGGGACAACGTGGGACAACGTGGGACACCGTTGGACATCGTTGGACATCGTTGGACATCGTGGGACACCGTTGGACATCGTTGGACATCGTTGGACACCGTTGGACACCGTTGGACAACGTGGGACATCGTGGGACAACGTGGGACAACGTGGGACAACGTGGGACAACGTGGGACAACGTGGGACACCGTTGGACACCGTGGGACACCGTTGGACACCGTTGGACATCGTTGGACACCGTGGGACAACGTGGGACAACGTGGGACAACGTGGGACAACGTGGGACATCGTGGGACAACGTGGGACAACGTGGGACAACGTGGGACAACGTGGGACATCGTGGGACAACGTGGGACAACGTGGGACAACGTGGGACATCGTGGGACAACGTGGGACAACGTGGGACAACGTGGGACAACGTGGGACACCGTTGGACACCGTTGGACACCGTTGGACACCGTTGGACATCGTTGGACACCGTGGGACAACGTGGGACAACGTGGGACAACGTGGGAAACCATGGAACAACGTGGGACAACGTGGGACAACGTGGGAGAACGTGGGACATCGTGGGACACCGTTGGACACCGTGGGACAACGTGGGACAACGTGGGACAACGTGGGACACCGTTGGACATCGTTGGACATCGTTGGACACCGTGGGACAACGTGGGACAACGTGGGAAAACGTGGGACAACGTGGGACACCGTTGGACATCGCTGGACACCGTTGGACATCGTTGGACACCGTGGGACAACGTGGGACAACGTGGGACAACGTGGGACAACGTGGGACAACGTGGGACAACGTGGGACAACGTGGGACAACGTGGGACAACGTGGGACATCGTGGGACAACGTGGGACAACGTGGGACAACGTGGGACAACGTGGGACAACGTGGGACATCGTGGGACAACGTGGGACAACGTGGGACAACGTGGGACAACGTGGAACAACGTGGGACAACGTGGGACACCGTTGGACATCGTTGGACATCGTTGGACACCGTGGGACAACGTGGGACAACGTGGGAAAACGTGGGACAACGTGGGACACCGTTGGACATCGCTGGACACCGTTGGACATCGTTGGACACCGTGGGACAACGTGGGACAACGTGGGACAACGTGGGACAACGTGGGACAACGTGGGACAACGTGGGACAACGTGGGACAACGTGGGACAACGTGGGACATCGTGGGACAACGTGGGACAACGTGGGACAACGTGGGACAACGTGGGACATCGTTGGACACCGTTGGACACCGTGGGACAACGTGGGACAACGTGGGACAACGTGGGACAACGTGGGACAACGTGGGACAACGTGGGACAACGTGGGACAACGTGGGACATCGTGGGACAACGTGGGACAACGTGGGACAACGTGGGACATCGTGGGACAACGTGGGACAACGTGGGACAACGTGGGACAACGTGGGACAACGTGGGACAACGTGGGAAACCATGGAACAACGTGGGACAACGTGGGACACCGTTGGACATCGTTGGACAACGTGGGACAACGTGGGACAACGTGGGACAACGTGGGACAACGTGGGACAACGTGGGACAACGTGGGACACCGTTGGACACCGTGGGACACCGTTGGACACCGTTGGACATCGTTGGACACCGTGGGACAACGTGGGACAACGTGGGACAACGTGGGAGAACGTGGGACAACGTGGGACAACGTGGGACAACGTGGGACAACGTGGGACAACGTGGGACAACGTGGGACATCGTGGGACAACGTGGGACAACGTGGGACAACGTGGGACAACGTGGGACACCGTTGGACAACGTGGGACACCGTTGGACATCGTTGGACACCGTGGGACAACGTGGGACAACGTGGGACCACGTGGGACAACGTGGGACAACGTGGGACAACGTGGGACAACGTGGGACAACGTGGGACAACGTGGGACAACGTGGGACATCGTGGGACAACGTGGGACAACGTGGGACAACGTGGGACAACGTGGGACAACGTGGGACACCGTTGGACATCGTTGGACACCGTGGGACACCGTGGGACAACGTGGGACAACGTGGGACAACGTGGGACAACGTGGGACAACGTGGGACACCGTGGAACAACGTGGGACAACGTGGGACACCGTTGGACATCGTTGGACAACGTGGGACAACGTGGGACAACGTGGGACAACGTGGGACAACGTGGGACAACGTGGGACAACGTGGGACACCGTTGGACACCGTGGGACACCGTTGGACACCGTTGGACATCGTTGGACATCGTTGGACACCGTGGGACAACGTGGGACAACGTGGGACAACGTGGGACAACGTGGGACACCGTTGGACATCGTTGGACATCGTTGGACATCGTGGGACACCGTTGGACATCGTTGGACATCGTTGGACACCGTTGGACACCGTTGGACAACGTGGGACATCGTGGGACAACGTGGGACAACGTGGGACAACGTGGGACAACGTGGGACACCGTTGGACACCGTGGGACACCGTTGGACACCGTTGGACACCGTTGGACATCGTTGGACATCGTTGGACATCGTGGGACACCGTTGGACATCGTTGGACATCGTTGGACACCGTTGGACATCGTTGGACACCGTGGGACAACGTGGGACAACGTGGGACAACGTGGGAAACCATAGAACAACGTGGGACAACGTGGGACACCGTTGGACATCGTCGGACAACGTGGGACAACGTGGGACAACGTGGGACAACGTGGGACAACGTGGGACAACGTGGGACAACGTGGGACACCGTTGGACACCGTGGGACACCGTTGGACACCGTTGGACATCGTTGGACACCGTGGGACAACGTGGGACAACGTGGGACAAAGTGGGACAACGTGGGACAACGTGGGACAACGTGGGACAACGTGGGACAACGTGGGACAACGTGGGACAACGTGGGACATCGTGGGACAACGTGGGACAACGTGGGACAACGTGGGACAACGTGGGACACCGTTGGACACCGTGGGACACCGTTGGACATTGTTGGACACCGTGGGACAACGTGGGACAACGTGGGACAACGTGGGACATCGTGGGACAACGTGGGACAACGTGGGACAACGTGGGACAACGTGGGACAACGTGGGACACCGTTGGACACCGTTGGACATCGTTGGACACCGTTGGACATCGTTGGACACCGTGGGACAACGTGGGACAACGTGGGACAACGTGGGAAACCATGGAACAACGTGGGACAACGTGGGACACCGTTGGACATCGTTGGACATCGTTGGACACCGTGGGACAACGTGGGACAACGTGGGAAAACGTGGGACAACGTGGGACACCGTTGGACATCGCTGGACACCGTTGGACATCGTTGGACACCGTGGGACAACGTGGGACAACGTGGGACAACGTGGGACAACGTGGGACAACGTGGGACAACGTGGGACAACGTGGGACAACGTGGGACAACGTGGGACAACGTGGGACAACGTGGGACATCGTGGGACAACGTGGGACAACGTGGGACAACGTGGGACAACGTGGGACATCGTTGGACACCGTTGGACACCGTGGGACAACGTGGGACAACGTGGGACAACGTGGGACAACGTGGGACAACGTGGGACAACGTGGGACAACGTGGGACAACGTGGGACAACGTGGGACAACGTGGGACAACGTGGGACAACGTGGGACAACGTGGGACAACGTGGGACATCGTGGGACAACGTGGGACAACGTGGGACAACGTGGGACAACGTGGGACAACGTGGGACACCGTTGGACACCGTTGGACATCGTTGGACACCGTGGGACAACGTGGGACAACGTGGGACAACGTGGGAAACCATGGAACAACGTGGGACAACGTGGGACACCGTTGGACATCGTTGGACAACGTGGGACAACGTGGGACAACGTGGGACAACGTGGGACAACGTGGGACAACGTGGGACAACGTGGGACACCGTTGGACACCGTGGGACACCGTTGGACACCGTTGGACATCGTTGGACACCGTGGGACAACGTGGGACAACGTGGGACAACGTGGGAGAACGTGGGACAACGTGGGACAACGTGGGACAACGTGGGACAACGTGGGACAACGTGGGACAACGTGGGACATCGTGGGACAACGTGGGACAACGTGGGACAACGTGGGACACCGTTGGACATCGTTGGACAACGTGGGACAACGTGGGACAACGTGGGACAACGTGGGACAACGTGGGACAACGTGGGACAACGTGGGACAACGTGGGACAACGTGGGACAACGTGGGACAACGTGGGACACCGTTGGACACCGTTGGACATCGTTGGACACCGTGGGACAACGTGGGACAACGTGGGACAACGTGGGACAACGTGGGACAACGTGGGACAACGTGGGACAACGTCGGACAACGTGGGACAACGTGGGACAACGTGGGACAACGTGGGACATCGTGGGACAACGTGGGACAACGTGGGACAACGTGGGACAACGTGGGACATCGTGGGACAACGTGGGACAACGTGGGACAACGTGGGACACCGTTGGACACCGTTGGACACCGTTGGACACCGTTGGACATCGTTGGACACCGTGGGACAACGTGGGACAACGTGGGACAACGTGGGAAACCATGGAACAACGTGGGACAACGTGGGACACCGTTGGACATCGTTGGACATCGTTGGACACCGTGGGACAACGTGGGACAACGTGGGAAAACGTGGGACAACGTGGGACACCGTTGGACATCGCTGGACACCGTTGGACATCGTTGGACACCGTGGGACAACGTGGCACAACGTGGGACAACGTGGGACAACGTGGGACAACGTGGGACAACGTGGGACAACGTGGGACAACGTGGGACAACGTGGGACATCGTGGGACAACGTGGGACAACGTGGGACAACGTGGGACAACGTGGGACATCGTTGGACACCGTTTGACACCGTGGGACAACGTGGGACAACGTGGGACAACGTGGGACAACGTGGGACAACGTGGGACAACGTGGGACAACGTGGGACAACGTGGGACATCGTGGGACAACGTGGGACAACGTGGGACAACGTGGGACATCGTGGGACAACGTGGGACAACGTGGGACAACGTGGGACAACGTGGGACAACGTGGGACACCGTTGGACATCGTTGGACACCGTGGGACAACGTGGGACAACGTGGGACAACGTGGGACACCGTTGGACACCGTTGGACACCGTTGGACACCGTTGGACACCGTTGGACATCGTTGGACACCGTGGGACAACGTGGGACAACGTGGGACAACGTGGGAAACCATGGAACAACGTGGGACAACGTGGGACACCGTTGGACATCGTCGGACAACGTGGGACAACGTGGGACAACGTGGGACAACGTGGGACAACGTGGGACAACGTGGGACAACGTGGGACAACGTGGGACAACGTGGGACATCGTGGGACAACGTGGGACAACGTGGGACAACGTGGGACATCGTGGGACAACGTGGGACAACGTGGGACAACGTGGGACACCGTTGGACACCGTTGGACACCGTTGGACACCGTTGGACATCGTTGGACACCGTGGGACAACGTGGGACAACGTGGGACAACGTGGGAAACCATGGAACAACGTGGGACAACGTGGGACACCGTTGGACATCTTTGGACATCGTTGGACACCGTGGGACAACGTGGGACAACGTGGGACACCGTTGGACATCGCTGGACACCGTTGGACATCGTTGGACACCGTGGGACAACGTGGGACAACGTGGGACAACGGGGGACAACGTGGGACAACGTGGGACAACGTGGGACAACGTGGGACAACGTGGGACAACGTGGGACATCGTGGGACAACGTGGGACAACGTGGGACAACGTGGGACAACGTGGGACATCGTCGGACACCGTTGGACACCGTGGGACAACGTGGGACAACGTGGGACAACGTGGGACAACGTGGGACAACGTGGGACAACGTGGGACAACGTGGGACAACGTGGGACAACGTGGGACAACGTGGGACAACGTGGGACAACGTGGGACAACGTGGGACATCGTGGGACAACGTGGGACAACGTGGGACAACGTGGGACAACGTGGGACAACGTGGGACACCGTTGGACATCGTTGGACACCGTGGGACAACGTGGGACAACGTGGGACAACGTGGGACACCGTTGGACACCGTTGGACACCATTGGACACCGTTGGACACCGTTGGACATCGTTGGACACCGTGGGACAACGTGGGACAACGTGGGACAACGTGGGAAACCATGGAACAACGTGGGACAACGTGGGACACCGTTGGACATCGTCGGACAACGTGGGACAACGTGGGACAACGCGGGACAACGTGGGACAACGTGGGACAACGTGGGACAACGTGGGACACCGTTGGACACCGTGGGACACCGTTGGACACCGTTGGACATCGTTGGACACCGTGGGACAACGTGGGACAACGTGGGACAACGTGGGACAACGTGGGACAACGTGGGACAACGTGGGACAACGTGGGACAACGTGGGACAACGTGGGACAACGTGGGACAACGTGGGACATCGTGGGACAACGTGGGACAACGTGGGACAACGTGGGACAACGTGGGACACCGTTGGACAACGTGGGACACCGTTGGACATTGTTGGACACCGTGGGACAACGTGGGACAACGTGGGACAACGTGGGACATCGTGGGACAACGTGGGACAACGTGGGACAACGTGGGACAACGTGGGACAACGTGGGACAACGTGGGACAACGTGGGAAACCATGGAACAACGTGGGACAACGTGGGACACCGTTGGACATCGTTGGACATCGTTGGACACCGTGGGACAACGTGGAACAACGTGGGAAAACGTGGGACAACGTGGGACACCGTTGGACATCGCTGGACACCGTTGGACATCGTTGGACACCGTGGGACAACGTGGGACAACGTGGGACAACGTGGGACAACGTGGGACAACGTGGGACAACGTGGGACAACGTGGGACAACGTGGGACAACGTGGGACAACGTGGGACAACGTGGGACAACGTGGGACAACGTGGGACAACGTGGGACAACGTGGGACAACGTGGGACAACGTGGGACAACGTGGGACAACGTGGGACATCGTGGGACAACGTGGGACAACGTGGGACAACGTGGGACAACGTGGGACAACGTGGGACACCGTTGGACATCGTTGGACAACGTGGGACACCGTTGGACATCGTTGGACACCGTGGGACAACGTGGGACAACGTGGGACACCGTTGGACACCGTTGGACATCGTTGGACACCGTGGGACAACGTGGGACAACGTGGGACAACGTGGGAAACCATGGAACAACGTGGGACAACGTGGGACAACGTGGGACAACGTGGGACAACGTGGGACAACGTGGGACAACGTGGGACACCGTTGGACACCGTGGGACACCGTGGGACAACGTGGGACAACGTGGGACAACGTGGGACAACGTGGGACAACGTGGGACATCGTGGGACAACGTGGGACAACGTGGGACAACGTGGGACAACGTGGGACAACGTGGGACACCGTTGGACATCGTTGGACACCGTGGGACACCGTGGGACAACGTGGGACAACGTGGGACAACGTGGGACAACGTGGGACAACGTGGGACACCGTTGGACATCGTTGGACAACGTGGGACAACGTGGGACAACGTGGGACAACGTGGGACAACGTGGGACAACGTGGGACAACGTGGGACAACGTGGGACAACGTGGGACACCGTTGGACACCGTGGGACACCGTTGGACACCGTTGGACATCGTTGGACACCGTGGGACAACGTGGGACAACGTGGGACAACGTGGGACAACGTGGGACATCGTGGGACAACGTGGGACAACGTGGGACAACGTGGGACAACGTGGGACACCGTTGGACAACGTGGGACACCGTTGGACATCGTTGGACACCGTGGGACAACGTGGGACAACGTGGGACCACGTGGGACAACGTGGGACAACGTGGGACAACGTGGGACAACGTGGGACAACGTGGGACAACGTGGGACAACGTGGGACACCGTTGGACACCGTTGGACACCGTTGGACACCGTTGGACACCGTTGGACATCGTTGGACACCGTGGGACAACGTGGGACAACGTGGGACAACGTGGGAAACCATGGAACAACGTGGGACAACGTGGGACAACGTGGGACACCGTTGGACACCGTTGGACACCGTTGGACACCGTTGGACATCGTTGGACACCGTGGGACAACGTGGGACAACGTGGGACAACGTGGGAAACCATGGAACAACGTGGGACAACGTGGGACACCGTTGGACATCGTTGGACATCGTTGGACACCGTGGGACAACGTGGGACAACGTGGGACAACGTGGGACAACGTGGGACAACGTGGGAGAACGTGGGACATCGTGGGACACCGTTGGACACCGTGGGACAACGTGGGACAACGTGGGACAACGTGGGACATCGTGGGACAACGTGGGACAACGTGGGACAACGTGGGACAACGTGGGACAACGTGGGACACCGTTGGACACCGTTGGACACCGTTGGACACCGTTGGACATCGTTGGACACCGTGGGACAACGTGGGACAACGTGGGACAACGTGGGAAACCATGGAACAACGTGGGACAACGTGGGACACCGTTGGACATCGTTGGACATCGTTGGACACCGTGGGACAACGTGGGACAACGTGGGACAACGTGGGACAACGTGGGACATCGTGGGACAACGTGGGACAACGTGGGACAACGTGGGACATCGTGGGACAACGTGGGACAACGTGGGACAACGTGGGACAACGTGGGACACCGTTGGACACCGTTGGACACCGTTGGACACCGTTGGACATCGTTGGACACCGTGGGACAACGTGGGACAACGTGGGACAACGTGGGAAACCATGGAACAACGTGGGACAAGGTGGGACACCGTTGGACATCGTTGGACATCGTTGGACACCGTGGGACAACGTGGGACAACGTGGGACAACGTGGGACAACGTGGGACAACGTGGGAGAACGTGGGACATCGTGGGACACCGTTGGACACCGTGGGACAACGTGGGACAACGTGGGACAACGTGGGACAACGTGGGACAACGTGGGACAACGTGGGACAACGTGGGACAACGTGGGACAACGTGGGACAACGTGGGACATCGTGGGACAACGTGGGACAACGTGGGACAACGTGGGACAACGTGGGACAACGTGGGACAACGTGGGACAACGTGGGACAACGTGGGACAACGTGGGACAACGTGGGACAACGTGGGACAACGTGGCACAACGTGGGACAACGTGGGACACCGTTGGACATCGTTGGACAACGTGGGACAACGTGGGACAACGTGGGACAACGTGGGACAACGTGGGACAACGTGGGACAACGTGGGACAACGTGGGACACCGTTGGACACCGTTGGACATCGTTGGACACCGTGGGACAACGTGGGACAACGTGGGACAACGTGGGACAACGTGGGACAACGTGGGACAACGTGGGACAACGTGGGAGAACGTGGGACAACGTGGGACAAGGTGGGACAACGTGGGACATCGTGGGACAACGTGGGACAACGTGGGACAACGTGGGACAACGTGGGACATCGTGGGACAACGTGGGACAACGTGGGACAACGTGGGACACCGTTGGACACCGTTGGACACCGTTGGACACCGTTGGACATCGTTGGACACCGTGGGACAACGTGGGACAACGTGGGACAACGTGGGACACCGTAGGACACCGTGGGACACCGTTGGACACCGTTGGACATCGTTGGACACCGTGGGACAACGTGGGACAACGTGGGACAACGTGGGACAACGTGGGACAACGTGGGACAACGTGGGACAACGTGGGACAACGTGGGACAACGTGGGACAACGTGGGACAACGTGGGACAACGTGGGACACCGTTGGACAACGTGGGACACCGTTGGACATCGTTGGACACCGTGGGACAACGTGGGACAACGTGGGACAACGTGGGACAACGTGGGACAACGTGGGACACCGTTGGACATCGTTGGACATCGTTGGACATCGTTGGACATCGTGGGACACCGTTGGACATCGTTGGACAACGTGGGACAACGTGGGACACCGTTGGACACCGTGGGACACCGTTGGACACCGTTGGACATCGTTGGACACCGTGGGACAACGTGGGACAACGTGGGACAACGTGGGACACAGTTGGACATCGTTGGACACCGTGGGACAACGTGGGACAACGTGGGACAACGTGGGAGAACGTGGGACAACGTGGGACAACGTGGGACAACGTGGGACAACGTGGGACAACGTGGGACATCGTGGGACAACGTGGGACAACGTGGGACAACGTGGGACAACGTGGGACACCGTTGGACAACGTGGGACACCGTTGGACATCGTTGGACACCGTGGGACAACGTGGGACAACGTGGGACCACGTGGGACAACGTGGGACAACGTGGGACAACGTGGGACAACGTGGGACAACGTGGGACAACGTGGGACACCGTTGGACAACGTGGGACACCGTTGGACATCGTTGGACACCGTGGGACAACGTGGGACAACGTGGGACCACGTGGGACAACGTGGGACAACGTGGGACAACGTGGGACAACGTGGGACAACGTGGGACAACGTGGGACAACGTGGGACAACGTGGGACAACGTGGGACAACGTGGGACACCGTTGGACATCGTTGGACACCGTGGGACACCGTGGGACAACGTGGGACAACGTGGGACAACGTGGGACAACGTGGGACAACGTGGGAAACCATGGAACAACGTGGGACAACGTGGGACACCGTTGGACATCGTTGGACAACGTGGGACAACGTGGGACAACGTGGGACAACGTGGGACAACGTGGGACAACGTGGGACACCGTTGGACACCGTGGGACACCGTTGGACACCGTTGGACATCGTTGGACACCGTGGGACAACGTGGGACAACGTGGGACAACGTGGGACAACGTGGGACAACGTGGGACAACGTGGGACAACGTGGGACAACGTGGGACAACGTGGGACAACGTGGGACAACGTGGGACAACGTGGGACAACGTGGGACACCGTTGGACAACGTGGGACATCGTTGGACATCGTTGGACATCGTTGGACACCGTTGGACACCGTTGGACACCGTTGGACATCGTTGGACACCGTGGGACAACGTGGGACAACGTGGGACAACGTGGGACAACGTGGGACAACGTGGGACAACGTGGGACATCGTGGGACAACGTGGGACAACGTGGGACAACGTGGGACAACGTGGGACAACGTGGGACACCGTTGGACACCGTGGGACACCGTTGGACACCGTTGGACATCGTTGGACACCGTGGGACAACGTGGGACAACGTGGGACAACGTGGGACAACGTGGGACAACGTGGGACACCGTTGGACATCGTTGGACATCGTTGGACATCGTTGGACATCGTGGGACACCGTTGGACATCGTTGGACATCGTTGGACACCGTTGGACATCGTTGGACATCGTTGGACATCGTTGGACACCGTTGGACACCGTTGGACACCGTGGGACATCGTTGGACACCGTGGGACAACGTCGGACAACGTGGGACAACGTGGGACAACGTGGGACAACGTGGGACAACGTGGGACAACGTGGGACAACGTGGGACACCGTTGGACAACGTGGGACACCGTTGGACATCGTTGGACACCGTGGGACAACGTGGGACAACGTGGGACAACGTGGGACAACGTGGGACAACGTGGGACACCGTTGGACATCGTTGGACATCGTTGGACATCGTGGGACACCGTTGGACATCGTTGGACATCGTTGGACACCGTTGGACACCGTTGGACAACGTGGGACATCGTGGGACAACGTGGGACAACGTGGGACAACGTGGGACAACGTGGGACACCGTTGGACACAGTGGGACACCGTTGGACACCGTTGGACACCGTTGGACATCGTTGGACATCGTTGGACATCGTGGGACACCGTTGGACATCGTTGGACATCGTTGGACACCGTTGGACATCGTTGGACACCGTTGGACATCGTTGGACATCGTTGGACATCGTGGGACACCGTTGGACATCGTTGGACATCGTTTGACACCGTTGGACATCGTTGGACATCGTTGGACATCGTTGGACACCGTTGGACACCGTTGGACACCGTTGGACATCGTTGGACACCGTGGGACAACGTGGGACAACGTGGGACAACGTGGGACAACGTGGGACAACGTGGGACAACGTGGGACATCGTGGGACAACGTGGGACAACGTGGGACAACGTGGGACAACGTGGGACAACGTGGGACAACGTGGGACAACGTGGGACAACGTGGGACAACGTGGGACACCGTTGGACATCGCTGGACACCGTTGGACATCGTTGGACACCGTGGGACAACGTGGGACAACGTGGGACAACGTGGGACACCGTTGGACACCGTTGGACACCGTTGGACACCGTTGGACATCGTTGGACACCGTGGGACAACGTGGGACAACGTGGGACAACGTGGGACATCGTGGGACAACGTGGGACAACGTGGGACAACGTGAGACAACGTTGGACATCGTTGGACACCGTTGGACACCGTGGGACAACGTGGGACAACGTGGGACAACGTGGGACAACGTGGGACAACGTGGGACAACGTGGGACAACGTGGGACAACGTGGGACAACGCGGGACAACGTGGGACAACGTGGGACAACGTGGGACAACGTGGGACATCGTGGGACAACGTGGGACAACGTGGGACAACGTGGGACAACGTGGGACACCGTTGGACATCGTTGGACACCGTGGGACAACGTGGGACAACGTGGGACAACGTGGGACACCGTTGGACACCGTTGGACACCGTTGGACACCGTTGGACATCGTTGGACACCGTGGGACAACGTGGGACAACGTGGGAAACCATGGAACAACGTGGGACAACGTGGGACACCGTTGGACATCGTGGGACAACGTGGGACAACGTGGGACAACGTGGGACACCGTTGGACAACGTGGGACACCGTTGGACATCGTTGGACACCGTGGGACAACGTGGGACAACGTGGGACCACGTGGGACAACGTGGGACAACGTGGGACAACGTGGGACAACGTGGGACACCGTTGGACATCGTTGGACATCGTTGGACACCGTGGGACAACGTCGGACAACGTGGGACAACGTGGGACATCGTGGGACAACGTGGGACAACGTGGGACAACGTGGGACAACGTGGGACAACGTGGGACACCGTTGGACACCGTGGGACACCGTTGGACACCGTTGGACATCGTTGGACACCGTGGGACAACGTGGGACAACGTGGGACAACGTGGGACAACGTGGGACATCGTGGGACAACGTGGGACAACGTGGGACAACGTGGGACAACGTGGGACATCGTGGGACAACGTGGGACAACGTGGGACATCGTGGGACAACGTGGGACAACGTGGGACAACGTGGGACAACGTGGGACAACGTGGGACACCGTTGGACACCGTTGGACACCGTTGGACACCGTTGGACATCGTTGGACACCGTGGGACAACGTGGGACAACGTGGGACAACGTGGGAAACCATGGAACAACGTGGGACAACGTGGGACACCGTTGGACATCGTTGGACATCGTTGGACACCGTGGGACAACGTGGGACAACGTGGGACAACGTGGGACATCGTGGGACAACGTGGGACAACGTGGGACACCGTGGGACAACGTGGGACAACGTGGGACAACGTGGGACATCGTGGGACAACGTGGGACAACGTGGGACAACGTGGGACATCGTGGGACAACGTGGGACAACGTGGGACAACGTGGGACAACGTGGGACAACGTGGGACACCGTTGGACACCGTTGGACACCGTTGGACACCGTTGGACATCGTTGGACACCGTGGGACAACGTGGGACAACGTGGGACAACGTGGGAAACCATGGAACAACGTGGGACAAGGTGGGACACCGTTGGACATCGTTGGACATCGTTGGACACCGTGGGACAACGTGGGACAACGTGGGAAAACGTGGGACAACGTGGGACAACGTGGGAGAACGTGGGACAGCGTGGGACACCGTTGGACACCGTGGGACAACGTGGGACAACGTGGGACAACGTGGGACAACGTGGGACAACGTGGGACAACGTGGGACAACGTGGGACAACGTGGGACAACGTGGGACAACGTGGGACATCGTGGGACAACGTGGGACAACGTGGGACAACGTGGGACAACGTGGGACAACGTGGGACAACGTGGGACAACGTGGGACAACGTGGGACAACGTGGGACAACGTGGGACAACGTGGGACAACGTGGCACAACGTGGGACAACGTGGGACACCGTTGGACATCGTTGGACAACGTGGGACAACGTGGGACAACGTGGGACAACGTGGGACAACGTGGGACAACGTGGGACAACGTGGGACAACGTGGGACACCGTTGGACACCGTTGGACATCGTTGGACACCGTGGGACAACGTGGGACAACGTGGGACAACGTGGGACAACGTGGGACAACGTGGGACAACGTGGGACAACGTCGGACAACGTGGGACAACGTGGGACAAGGTGGGACAACGTGGGACATCGTGGGACAACGTGGGACAACGTGGGACAACGTGGGACAACGTGGGACATCGTGGGACAACGTGGGACAACGTGGGACAACGTGGGACACCGTTGGACACCGTTGGACACCGTTGGACACCGTTGGACATCGTTGGACACCGTGGGACAACGTGGGACAACGTGGGACAACGTGGGAAATCATGGAACAACGTGGGACAACGTGGGACACCGTTGGACATCGTTGGACATCGTTGGACACCGTGGGACAACGTGGGACAACGTGGGAAAACGTGGGACAACGTGGGACACCGTTGGTCATCGCTGGACACCGTTGGACATCGTTGGACACCGTGGGACAACGTGGGACAACGTGGGACAACGTGGGACAACGTGGGACAACGTGGGAAACCATGGAACAACGTGGGACAACGTGGGACACCGTTGGACATCGTTGGACAACGTGGGACAACGTGGGACAACGTGGGACAACGTGGGACAACGTGGGACAACGTGGGACACCGTAGGACACCGTGGGACACCGTTGGACACCGTTGGACATCGTTGGACACCGTGGGACAACGTGGGACAACGTGGGACAACGTGGGACAACGTGGGACAACGTGGGACAACGTGGGACAACGTGGGACAACGTGGGACAACGTGGGACAACGTGGGACAACGTGGGACAACGTGGGACAACGTGGGACAACGTGGGACACCGTTGGACAACGTGGGACACCGTTGGACATCGTTGGACACCGTGGGACAACGTGGGACAACGTGGGACAACGTGGGACAACGTGGGACAACGTGGGACACCGTTGGACATCGTTGGACATCGTTGGACATCGTTGGACATCGTGGGACACCGTTGGACATCGTTGGACATCGTTGGACACCGTTGGACATCGTTGGACATCGTTGGACATCGTTGGACACCGTTGGACACCGTTGGACACCGTTGGACACCGTTGGACATCGTTGGACACCGTGGGACAACGTGGGACAACGTGGGACAACGTGGGACAACGTGGGACAACGTGGGACAACGTGGGACATCGTGGGACAACGTGGGACAACGTGGGACAACGTGGGACAACGTGGGACAACGTGGGACACCGTTGGACACCGTGGGACACCGTTGGACACCGTTGGACATCGTTGGACACCGTGGGACAACGTGGGACAACGTGGGACAACGTGGGACACCGTTGGACATCGTTGGACACCGTGGGACAACGTGGGACAACGTGGGACAACGTGGGAGAACGTGGGACAACGTGGGACAACGTGGGACAACGTGGGACAACGTGGGACAACGTGGGACATCGTGGGACAACGTGGGACAACGTGGGACAACGTGGGACAACGTGGGACACCGTTGGACAACGTGGGACACCGTTGGACATCGTTGGACACCGTGGGACAACGTGGGACAACGTGGGACCACGTGGGACAACGTGGGACAACGTGGGACAACGTGGGACAACGTGGGACAACGTGGGACATCGTGGGACACCGTTGGACAACGTGGGACACCGTTGGACATCGTTGGACACCGTGGGACAACGTGGGACAACGTGGGACCACGTGGGACAACGTGGGACAACGTGGGACAACGTGGGACAACGTGGGACAACGTGGGACAACGTGGGACAACGTGGGACAACGTGGGACAACGTGGGACAACGTGGGACACCGTTGGACATCGTTGGACACCGTGGGACACCGTGGGACAACGTGGGACAACGTGGGACAACGTGGGACAACGTGGGACAACGTGGGAAACCATGGAACAACGTGGGACAACGTGGGACACCGTTGGACATCGTTGGACAACGTGGGACAACGTGGGACAACGTGGGACAACGTGGGACAACGTGGGACAACGTGGGACACCGTTGGACACCGTGGGACACCGTTGGACACCGTTGGACATCGTTGGACACCGTGGGACAACGTGGGACAACGTGGGACAACGTGGGACAACGTGGGACAACGTGGGACAACGTGGGACAACGTGGGACAACGTGGGACAACGTGGGACAACGTGGGACAACGTGGGACAACGTGGGACAACGTGGGACACCGTTGGACAACGTGGGACATCGTTGGACATCGTTGGACATCGTTGGACACCGTGGGACACCGTTGGACACCGTGGGACATCGTTGGACACCGTGGGACAACGTGGGACAACGTGGGACAACGTGGGACAACGTGGGACAACGTGGGACAACGTGGGACATCGTGGGACAACGTGGGACAACGTGGGACAACGTGGGACAACGTGGGACAACGTGGGACACCGTTGGACAACGTGGGACCACGTGGGACAACGTGGGACAACGTGGGACAACGTGGGACAACGTGGGACAACGTGGGACAACGTGGGACAACGTGGGACAACGTGGGACAACGTGGGACAACGTGGGACACCGTTGGACATCGTTGGACACCGTGGGACACCGTGGGACAACGTGGGACAACGTGGGACAACGTGGGACAACGTGGGACAACGTGGGAAACCATGGAACAACGTGGGACAACGTGGGACACCGTTGGACATCGTTGGACAACGTGGGACAACGTGGGACAACGTGGGACAACGTGGGACAACGTGGGACAACGTGGGACACCGTTGGACACCGTGGGACACCGTTGGACACCGTTGGACATCGTTGGACACCGTGGGACAACGTGGGACAACGTGGGACAACGTGGGACAACGTGGGACAACGTGGGACAACGTGGGACAACGTGGGACAACGTGGGACAACGTGGGACAACGTGGGACAACGTGGGACAACGTGGGACAACGTGGGACACCGTTGGACAACGTGGGACATCGTTGGACATCGTTGGACATCGTTGGACACCGTTGGACACCGTTGGACACCGTTGGACATCGTTGGACACCGTGGGACAACGTGGGACAACGTGGGACAACGTGGGACAACGTGGGACAACGTGGGACAACGTGGGACATCGTGGGACAACGTGGGACAACGTGGGACAACGTGGGACAACGTGGGACAACGTGGGACACCGTTGGACACCGTGGGACACCGTTGGACACCGTTGGACATCGTTGGACACCGTGGGACAACGTGGGACAACGTGGGACAACGTGGGACAACGTGGGACAACGTGGGACACCGTTGGACATCGTTGGACATCGTTGGACATCGTTGGACATCGTGGGACACCGTTGGACATCGTTGGACATCGTTGGACACCGTTGGACATCGTTGGACATCGTTGGACATCGTTGGACACCGTTGGACACCGTTGGACACCGTTGGACATCGTTGGACACCGTGGGACAACGTCGGACAACGTGGGACAACGTGGGACAACGTGGGACAACGTGGGACAACGTGGGACAACGTGGGACAACGTGGGACACCGTTGGACAACGTGGTACACCGTTGGACATCGTTGGACACCGTGGGACAACGTGGGACAACGTGGGACAACGTGGGACAACGTGGGACAACGTGGGACACCGTTGGACATCGTTGGACATCGTTGGACATCGTGGGACACCGTTGGACATCGTTGGACATCGTTGGACACCGTTGGACACCGTTGGACAACGTGGGACATCGTGGGACAACGTGGGACAACGTGGGACAACGTGGGACAACGTGGGACACCGTTGGACATAGTGGGACACCGTTGGACACCGTTGGACACCGTTGGACATCGTTGGACATCGTTGGACATCGTGGGACACCGTTGGACATCGTTGGACATCGTTGGACACCGTTGGACATCGTTGGACACCGTTGGACATCGTTGGACATCGTTGGACATCGTGGGACACCGTTGGACATCGTTGGACATCGTTTGACACCGTTGGACATCGTTGGACATCGTTGGACATCGTTGGACACCGTTGGACACCGTTGGACACCGTTGGACATCGTTGGACACCGTGGGACAACGTGGGACAACGTGGGACAACGTGGGACAACGTGGGACAACGTGGGACAACGTGGGACATCGTGGGACAACGTGGGACAACGTGGGACAACGTGGGACAACGTGGGACAACGTGGGACAACGTGGGACAACGTGGGACAACGTGGGACAACGTGGGACACCGTTGGACATCGCTGGACACCGTTGGACATCGTTGGACACCGTGGGACAACGTGGGACAACGTGGGACAACGTGGGACACCGTTGGACACCGTTGGACACCGTTGGACACCGTTGGACATCGTTGGACACCGTGGGACAACGTGGGACAACGTGGGACAACGTGGGACATCGTGGGACAACGTGGGACAACGTGGGACAACGTGGGACAACGTTGGACATCGTTGGACACCGTTGGACACCGTGGGACAACGTGGGACAACGTGGGACAACGTGGGACAACGTGGGACAACGTGGGACAACGTGGGACAACGTGGGACAACGTGGGACAACGCGGGACAACGTGGGACAACGTGGGACAACGTGGGACAACGTGGGACATCGTGGGACAACGTGGGACAACGTGGGACAACGTGGGACAACGTGGGACACCGTTGGACATCGTTGGACACCGTGGGACAACGTGGGACAACGTGGGACAACGTGGGACACCGTTGGACACCGTTGGACACCGTTGGACACCGTTGGACATCGTTGGACACCGTGGGACAACGTGGGACAACGTGGGAAACCATGGAACAACGTGGGACAACGTGGGACACCGTTGGACATCGTGGGACAACGTGGGACAACGTGGGACAACGTGGGACACCGTTGGACAACGTGGGACACCGTTGGACATCGTTGGACACCGTGGGACAACGTGGGACAACGTGGGACCACGTGGGACAACGTGGGACGGGACACCGTTGGACATCGTTGGACATCGTTGGACACCGTGGGACAACGTCGGACAACGTGGGACAACGTGGGACATCGTGGGACAACGTGGGACAACGTGGGACAACGTGGGACAACGTGGGACAACGTGGGACACCGTTGGACACCGTGGGACACCGTTGGACACCGTTGGACATCGTTGGACACCGTGGGACAACGTGGGACAACGTGGGACAACGTGGGACAACGTGGGACATCGTGGGACAACGTGGGACAACGTGGGACAACGTGGGACAACGTGGGACATCGTGGGACAACGTGGGACAACGTGGGACATCGTGGGACAACGTGGGACAACGTGGGACAACGTGGGACAACGTGGGACAACGTGGGACACCGTTGGACACCGTTGGACACCGTTGGACACCGTTGGACATCGTTGGACACCGTGGGACAACGTGGGACAACGTGGGACAACGTGGGAAACCATGGAACAACGTGGGACAACGTGGGACACCGTTGGACATCGTTGGACATCGTTGGACACCGTGGGACAACGTGGGACAACGTGGGACAACGTGGGACATCGTGGGACAACGTGGGACAACGTGGGACACCGTGGGACAACGTGGGACAACGTGGGACAACGTGGGACATCGTGGGACAACGTGGGACAACGTGGGACAACGTGGGACATCGTGGGACAACGTGGGACAACGTGGGACAACGTGGGACAACGTGGGACACCGTTGGACACCGTTGGACACCGTTGGACACCGTTGGACATCGTTGGACACCGTGGGACAACGTGGGACAACGTGGGACAACGTGGGAAACCATGGAACAACGTGGGACAAGGTGGGACACCGTTGGACATCGTTGGACATCGTTGGACACCGTGGGACAACGTGGGACAACGTGGGACAACGTGGGACAACGTGGGACAACGTGGGAGAACGTGGGACATCGTGGGACACCGTGGGACACCGTGGGACAACGTGGGACAACGTGGGACAACGTGGGACAACGTGGGACAACGTGGGACAACGTGGGACAACGTGGGACAACGTGGGACAACGTGGGACAACGTGGGACATCGTGGGACAACGTGGGACAACGTGGGACAACGTGGGACAACGTGGGACAACGTGGGACAACGTGGGACAACGTGGGACAACGTGGGACAACGTGGGACAACGTGGGACAACGTGGGACAACGTGGCACAACGTGGGACAACGTGGGACACCGTTGGACATCGTTGGACAACGTGGGACAACGTGGGACAACGTGGGACAACGTGGGACAACGTGGGACAACGTGGGACAACGTGGGACAACGTGGGACACCGTTGGACACCGTTGGACATCGTTGGACACCGTGGGACAACGTGGGACAACGTGGGACAACGTGGGACAACGTGGGACAACGTGGGACAACGTGGGACAACGTCGGACAACGTGGGACAACGTGGGACAAGGTGGGACAACGTGGGACATCGTGGGACAACGTGGGACAACGTGGGACAACGTGGGACAACGTGGGACATCGTGGGACAACGTGGGACAACGTGGGACAACGTGGGACACCGTTGGACACCGTTGGACACCGTTGGACACCGTTGGACATCGTTGGACACCGTGGGACAACGTGGGACAACGTGGGACAACGTGGGAAATCATGGAACAACGTGGGACAACGTGGGACACCGTTGGACATCGTTGGACATCGTTGGACACCGTGGGACAACGTGGGACAACGTGGGAAAACGTGGGACAACGTGGGACACCGTTGGTCATCGCTGGACACCGTTGGACATCGTTGGACACCGTGGGACAACGTGGGACAACGTGGGACAACGTGGGACAACGTGGGACAACGTGGGAAACCATGGAACAACGTGGGACAACGTGGGACACCGTTGGACATCGTTGGACAACGTGGGACAACGTGGGACAACGTTGGACAACGTGGGACAACGTGGGACAACGTGGGACACCGTAGGACACCGTGGGACACCGTTGGACACCGTTGGACATCGTTGGACACCGTGGGACAACGTGGGACAACGTGGGACAACGTGGGACAACGTGGGACAACGTGGGACAACGTGGGACAACGTGGGACAACGTGGGACAACGTGGGACAACGTGGGACAACGTGGGACAACGTGGGACAACGTGGGACAACGTGGGACACCGTTGGACAACGTGGGACACCGTTGGACATCGTTGGACACCGTGGGACAACGTGGGACAACGTGGGACAACGTGGGACAACGTGGGACAACGTGGGACACCGTTGGACATCGTTGGACATCGTTGGACATCGTTGGACATCGTGGGACACCGTTGGACATCGTTGGACATCGTTGGACACCGTTGGACATCGTTGGACACCGTTGGACATCGTTGGACACCGTTGGACACCGTTGGACACCGTTGGACACCGTTGGACATCGTTGGACACCGTGGGACAACGTGGGACAACGTGGGACAACGTGGGACAACGTGGGACAACGTGGGACAACGTGGGACATCGTGGGACAACGTGGGACAACGTGGGACAACGTGGGACAACGTGGGACAACGTGGGACACCGTTGGACACCGTGGGACACCGTTGGACACCGTTGGACATCGTTGGACACCGTGGGACAACGTGGGACAACGTGGGACAACGTGGGACACCGTTGGACATCGTTGGACACCGTGGGACAACGTGGGACAACGTGGGACAACGTGGGAGAACGTGGGACAACGTGGGACAACGTGGGACAACGTGGGACAACGTGGGACAACGTTGGACATCGTGGGACAACGTGGGACAACGTGGGACAACGTGGGACAACGTGGGACAGCGTTGGACAACGTGGGACACCGTTGGACATCGTTGGACACCGTGGGACAACGTGGGACAACGTGGGACCACGTGGGACAACGTGGGACAACGTGGGACAACGTGGGACAACGTGGGACAACGTGGGACAACGTGGGACACCGTTGGACAACGTGGGACACCGTTGGACATCGTTGGACACCGTGGGACAACGTGGGACAACGTGGGACCACGTGGGACAACGTGGGACAACGTGGGACAACGTGGGACAACGTGGGACAACGTGGGACAACGTGGGACAACGTGGGACAACGTGGGACAACGTGGGACAACGTGGGACACCGTTGGACATCGTTGGACACCGTGGGACACCGTGGGACAACGTGGGACAACGTGGGACAACGTGGGACAACGTGGGACAACGTGGGAAACCATGGAACAACGTGGGACAACGTGGGACACCGTTGGACATCGTTGGACAACGTGGGACAACGTGGGACAACGTGGGACAACGTGGGACAACGTGGGACAACGTGGGACACCGTTGGACACCGTGGGACACCGTTGGACACCGTTGGACATCGTTGGACACCGTGGGACAACGTGGGACAACGTGGGACAACGTGGGACAACGTGGGACAACGTGGGACAACGTGGGACAACGTGGGACAACGTGGGACAACGTGGGACAACGTGGGACAACGTGGGACAACGTGGGACAACGTGGGACACCGTTGGACAACGTGGGACATCGTTGGACATCGTTGGACATCGTTGGACACCGTTGGACACCGTTGGACACCGTTGGACATCGTTGGACACCGTGGGACAACGTGGGACAACGTGGGACAACGTGGGACAACGTGGGACAACGTGGGACAACGTGGGACATCGTGGGACAACGTGGGACAACGTGGGACAACGTGGGACAACGTGGGACAACGTGGGACACCGTTGGACACCGTGGGACACCGTTGGACACCGTTGGACATCGTTGGACACCGTGGGACAACGTGGGACAACGTGGGACAACGTGGGACAACGTGGGACAACGTGGGACACCGTTGGACATCGTTGGACATCGTTGGACATCGTTGGACATCGTGGGACACCGTTGGACATCGTTGGACATCGTTGGACACCGTTGGACATCGTTGGACATCGTTGGACATCGTTGGACACCGTTGGACACCGTTGGACACCGTTGGACATCGTTGGACACCGTGGGACAACGTCGGACAACGTGGGACAACGTGGGACAACGTGGGACAACGTGGGACAACGTGGGACAACGTGGGACAACGTGGGACACCGTTGGACAACGTGGTACACCGTTGGACATCGTTGGACACCGTGGGACAACGTGGGACAACGTGGGACAACGTGGGACAACGTGGGACAACGTGGGACACCGTTGGACATCGTTGGGCATCGTTGGACATCGTGGGACACCGTTGGACATCGTTGGACATCGTTGGACACCGTTGGACACCGTTGGACAACGTGGGACATCGTGGGACAACGTGGGACAACGTGGGACAACGTGGGACAACGTGGGACACCGTTGGACACAGTGGGACACCGTTGGACACCGTTGGACACCGTTGGACATCGTTGTACATCGTTGGACATCGTGGGACACCGTTGGACATCGTTGGACATCGTTGGACACCGTTGGACATCGTTGGACACCGTTGGACATCGTTGGACATCGTTGGACATCGTGGGACACCGTTGGACATCGTTGGACATCGTTTGACACCGTTGGACATCGTTGGACATCGTTGGACATCGTTGGACACCGTTGGACACCGTTGGACACCGTTGGACATCGTTGGACACCGTGGGACAACGTGGGACAACGTGGGACAACGTGGGACAACGTGGGACAACGTGGGACAACGTGGGACATCGTGGGACAACGTGGGACAACGTGGGACAACGTGGGACAACGTGGGACAACGTGGGACAACGTGGGACAACGTGGGACAACGTGGGACAACGTGGGACACCGTTGGACATCGCTGGACACCGTTGGACATCGTTGGACACCGTGGGACAACGTGGGACAACGTGGGACAACGTGGGACACCGTTGGACACCGTTGGACACCGTTGGACACCGGTGGACATCGTTGGACACCGTGGGACAACGTGGGACAACGTGGGACAACGTGGGACAACGTGGGACAACGTTGGACAACGTGGGACAACGTGAGACAACGTTGGACATCGTTGGACACCGTTGGACACCGTGGGACAACGTGGGACAACGTGGGACAACGTGGGACAACGTGGGACAACGTGGGACAACGTGGGACAACGTGGGACAACGTGGGACAACGCGGGACAACGTGGGACAACGTGGGACAACGTGGGACAACGTGGGACATCGTGGTACAACGTGGGACAACGTGGGACAACGTGGGACAACGTGGGACACCGTTGGACATCGTTGGACACCGTGGGACAACGTGGGACAACGTGGGACAACGTGGGACACCGTTGGACACCGTTGGACACCGTTGGACACCGTTGGACATCGTTGGACACCGTGGGACAACGTGGGACAACGTGGGAAACCATGGAACAACGTGGGACAACGTGGGACACCGTTGGACATCGTTGGACAACGTGGGACAACGTGGGACAACGTGGGACAACGTGGGACAACGTGGGACAACGTGGGACAACGTGGGACATCGTGGGACAACGTGGGACAACGTGGGACAACGTGGGACAACGTGGGACACCGTTGGACAACGTGGGACACCGTTGGACATCGTTGGACACCGTGGGACAACGTGGGACAACGTGGGACAACGTGGGACAACGTGGGACAACGTGGGACAACGTGGGACAACGTGGGACAACGTGGGACAACGTGGGACAACGTGGGACAACGTGGGACAACGTGGGACAACGTGGGACACCGTTGGACATCGTTGGACACCGTGGGACACCGTGGGACAACGTGGGACAACGTGGGACAACGTGGGACAACGTGGGACAACGTGGGAAACCATGGAACAACGTGGGACAACGTGGGAAACCATGGAACAACGTGGGACAACGTGGGACACCGTTGGACATCGTTGGACAACGTGGGACAACGTGGGACAACGTGGGACAACGTGGGACAACGTGGGACAACGTGGGACAACGTGGGACAACGTGGGACACCGTTGGACACCGTTGGACATCGTTGGACACCGTGGGACAACGTGGGACAACGTGGGACAACGTGGGACAACGTGGGACAACGTGGGACAACGTGGGACAACGTCGGACAACGTGGGACAACGTGGGACAACGTGGGACAACGTGGGACATCGTGGGACAACGTGGGACAACGTGGGACAACGTGGGACAACGTGGGACATCGTGGGACAACGTGGGACAACGTGGGACAACGTGGGACACCGTTGGACACCGTTGGACACCGTTGGACACCGTTGGACATCGTTGGACACCGTGGGACAACGTGGGACAACGTGGGACAACGTGGGAAACCATGGAACAACGTGGGACAACGTGGGACACCGTTGGACATCGTTGGACATCGTTGGACACCGTGGGACAACGTGGGACAACGTGGGAAAACGTGGGACAACGTGGGACACCGTTGGACATCGCTGGACACCGTTGGACATCGTTGGACACCGTGGGACAACGTGGGACAACGTGGGACAACGTGGGACAACGTGGGAAACCATGGAACAACGTGGGACAACGTGGGACACCGTTGGACATCGTTGGACAACGTGGGACAACGTGGGACAACGTGGGACAACGTGGGACAACGTGGGACAACGTGGGACACCGTAGGACACCGTGGGACACCGTTGGACACCGTTGGACATCGTTGGACACCGTGGGACAACGTGGGACAACGTGGGACAACGTGGGACAACGTGGGACAACGTGGGACAACGTGGGACAACGTGGGACAACGTGGGACAACGTGGGACAACGTGGGACAACGTGGGACAACGTGGGACAACGTGGGACAACGTGGGACACCGTTGGACAACGTGGGACACCGTTGGACATCGTTGGACACCGTGGGACAACGTGGGACAACGTGGGACAACGTGGGACAACGTGGGACAACGTGGGACACCGTTGGACATCGTTGGACATCGTTGGACATCGTTGGACATCGTGGGACACCGTTGGACATCGTTGGACATCGTTGGACACCGTTGGACATCGTTGGACATCGTTGGACATCGTTGGACACCGTTGGACACCGTTGGACACCGTTGGACACCGTTGGACATCGTTGGACACCGTGGGACAACGTGGGACAACGTGGGACAACTTGGGACACCGTTGGACACCGTTGGACATCGTTGGACACCGTGGGACAACGTGGGACAACGTGGGACAACGTGGGACACCGTTGGACATCGTTGGACACCGTGGGACAACGTGGGACAACGTGGGACAACGTGGGAGAACGTGGGACAACGTGGGACAACGTGGGACAACGTGGGACAACGTGGGACAACGTGGGACAACGTGGGACAACGTGGGACATCGTGGGACAACGTGGGACAACGTGGGACAACGTGGGACAACGTGGGACACCGTTGGACAACGTGGGACACCGTTGGACATCGTTGGACACCGTGGGACAACGTGGGACAACGTGGGACCACGTGGGACAACGTGGGACAACGTGGGACAACGTGGGACAACGTGGGACAACGTGGGACAACGTGGGACAACGTGGGACATCGTGGGACAACGTGGGACAACGTGGGACAACGTGGGACAACGTGGGACAACGTGGGACCACGTGGGACAACGTGGGACAACGTGGGACAACGTGGGACAACGTGGGACAACGTGGGACCACGTGGGACAACGTGGGACAACGTGGGACAACGTGGGACAACGTGGGACAACGTGGGACAACGTGGGACAACGTGGGACAACGTGGGACAACGTGGGACAACGTGGGACACCGTTGGACATCGTTGGACACCGTGGGACACCGTGGGACAACGTGGGACAACGTGGGACAACGTGGGACAACGTGGGACAACGTGGGAAACCATGGAACAACGTGGGACAACGTGGGACACCGTTGGACATCGTTGGACAACGTGGGACAACGTGGGACAACGTGGGACAACGTGGGACAACGTGGGACAACGTGGGACACCGTTGGACACCGTGGGACACCGTTGGACACCGTTGGACACCGTTGGACACCGTGGGACAACGTGGGACAACGTGGGACAACGTGGGACAACGTGGGACAACGTGGGACAACGTGGGACAACGTGGGACAACGTGGGACAACGTGGGACAACGTGGGACAACGTGGGACAACGTGGGACATCGTGGGACAACGTGGGACAACGTGGGACAACGTGGGACAACGTGGGACATCGTTGGACACCGTTGGACATCGTTGGACACCGTGGGACAACGTGGGACAACGTGGGACAACGTGGGACAACGTGGGACAACGTGGGACACCGTTGGACACCGTTGGACAACGTGGGACAACGTGGGACAACGTGGGACAACGTGGGACAACGTGGGACAACGTGGGACATCGTGGGACAACGTGGGACAACGTGGGACAACGTGGGACAACGTGGGACAACGTGGGACACCGTTGGACATCGTTGGACACCGTGGGACAACGTGGGACAACGTGGGACAACGTGGGAAACCATGGAACAACGTGGGACAACGTGGGACACCGTTGGACATCGTTGGACAACGTGGGACAACGTGGGACAACGTGGGACAACGTGGGACAACGTGGGACAACGTGGGACAACGTGGGACACCGTTGGACACCGTGGGACACCGTTGGACACCGTTGGACATCGTTGGACACCGTGGGACAACGTGGGACAACGTGGGACAACGTGGGACAACGTGGGACAACGTGGGACAACGTGGGACAACGTGGGACAACGTGGGACAACGTGGGACAACGTGGGACAACGTGGGACATCGTGGGACAACGTGGGACAACGTGGGACAACGTGGGACAACGTGGGACACCGTTGGACAACGTGGGACACCGTTGGACATCGTTGGACACCGTTGGACATCGTTGGACACCGTGGGACAACGTGGGACAACGTGGGACAACGTGGGAAACCATGGAACAACGTGGGACAACGTGGGACAACGTGGGACACCGTTGGACACCGTTGGACACCGTTGGACACCGTTGGACATCGTTGGACACCGTGGGACAACGTGGGACAACGTGGGACAACGTGGGAAACCATGGAACAACGTGGGACAACGTGGGACACCGTTGGACATCGTTGTACATCGTTGGACACCGTGGGACAACGTGGGACAACGTGGGACAACGTGGGACAACGTGGGACAACGTGGGAGAACGTGGGACATCGTGGGACACCGTTGGACACCGTGGGACAACGTGGGACAACGTGGGACAACGTGGGACACCGTTGGACAACGTGGGACACCGTTGGACATCGTTGGACACCGTGGGACAACGTGGGACAACGTGGGACAACGTGGGACAACGTGGGACAACGTGGGACAACGTGGGACAACGTGGGACAACGTGGGACAACGTGGGACAACGTGGGACAACGTGGGACAACGTGGGACACCGTTGGACAACGTGGGACACCGTTGGACATCGTTGGACACCGTGGGACAACGTGGGACAACGTGGGACAACGTGGGACAACGTGGGACAACGTGGGACCACGTGGGACAACGTGGGACAACGTGGGACAACGTGGGACAACGTGGGACAACGTGGGACAACGTGGGACAACGTGGGACAACGTGGGACAACGTGGGACAACGTGGGACACCGTTGGACATCGTTGGACACCGTGGGACACCGTGGGACAACGTGGGACAACGTGGGACAACGTGGGAGAACGTGGGACAACGTGGGACAACGTGGGACAACGTGGGACAACGTGGGACAACGTGGGACAACGTGGGACAACGTGGGACATCGTGGGACAACGTGGGACAACGTGGGACAACGTGGGACAACGTGGGACAACGTGGGACCACGTGGGACAACGTGGGACAACGTGGGACAACGTGGGACAACGTGGGACCACGTGGGACAACGTGGGACAACGTGGGACAACGTGGGACAACGTGGGACAACGTGGGACAACGTGGGACAACGTGGGACAACGTGGGACAACGTGGGACAACGTGGGACACCGTTGGACATCGTTGGACACCGTGGGACACCGTGGGACAACGTGGGACAACGTGGGACAACGTGGGACAACGTGGGACAACGTGGGAAACCATGGAACAACGTGGGACAACGTGGGACACCGTTGGACATCGTTGGACAACGTGGGACAACGTGGGACAACGTGGGACAACGTGGGACAACGTGGGAAACCATGGAACAACGTGGGACAACGTGGGACACCGTTGGACATCGTTGGACAACGTGGGACAACGTGGGACAACGTGGGACAACGTGGGACAACGTGGGACAACGTGGGACAACGTGGGACAACGTGGGACAACGTGGGACAACGTGGGACAACGTGGGACAACGTGGGACAACGTGGGACAACGTGGGACAACGTGGGACAACGTGGGACAACGTGGGACATCGTGGGACAACGTGGGACAACGTGGGACAACGTGGGACAACGTGGGACACCGTTGGACAACGTGGGACACCGTTGGACATCGTTGGACACCGTTGGACATCGTTGGACACCGTGGGACAACGTGGGACAACGTGGGACAACGTGGGAAACCATGGAACAACGTGGGACAACGTGGGACAACGTGGGACACCGTTGGACACCGTTGGACATCGTTGGACACCGTGGGACAACGTGGGACAACGTGGGACCACGTGGGACAACGTGGGACACCGTTGGACAACGTGGGACACCGTTGGACATCGTTGGACACCGTTGGACATCGTGGGACAACGTGGGACATCGTGGGACACCGTTGGACACCGTGGGACAACGTGGGACAACGTGGGACAACGTGGGACACCGTTGGACAACGTGGGACACCGTTGGACATCGTTGGACACCGTGGGACAACGTGGGACAACGTGGGACCACGTGGGACAACGTGGGACAACGTGGGACAACGTGGGACAACGTGGGACAACGTGGGACAACGTGGGACAACGTGGGACATCGTGGGACAACGTGGGACAACGTGGGACAACGTGGGACAACGTGGGACAACGTGGGACCACGTGGGACAACGTGGGACAACGTGGGACAACGTGGGACAACGTGGGACAACGTGGGACCACGTGGGACAACGTGGGACAACGTGGGACAACGTGGGACAACGTGGGACAACGTGGGACAACGTGGGACAACGTGGGACAACGTGGGACAACGTGGGACAACGTGGGACAACGTGGGACACCGTTGGACATCGTTGGACACCGTGGGACACCGTGGGACAACGTGGGACAACGTGGGACAACGTGGGAGAACGTGGGACAACGTGGGACAACGTGGGACAACGTGGGACAACGTGGGACAACGTGGGACAACGTGGGACATCGTGGGACAACGTGGGACAACGTGGGACAACGTGGGACAACGTGGGACACCGTTGGACAACGTGGGACACCGTTGGACATCGTTGGACACCGTGGGACAACGTGGGACAACGTGGGACCACGTGGGACAACGTGGGACAACATGGGACAACGTGGGACAACGTGGGACAACGTGGGACAACGTGGGACATCGTGGGACAACGTGGGACAACGTGGGACAACGTGGGACAACGTGGGACAACGTGGGACCACGTGGGACAACGTGGGACAACGTGGGACAACGTGGGACAACGTGGGACAACGTGGGACCACGTGGGACAACGTGGGACAACGTGGGACAACGTGGGACAACGTGGGACAACGTGGGACAACGTGGGACAACGTGGGACAACGTGGGACAACGTGGGACAACGTGGGACACCGTTGGACATCGTTGGACACCGTGGGACACCGTGGGACAACGTGGGACAACGTGGGACAACGTGGGACAACGTGGGACAACGTGGGAAACCATGGAACAACGTGGGACAACGTGGGACACCGTTGGACATCGTTGGACAACGTGGGACAACGTGGGACAACGTGGGACAACGTGGGACAACGTGGGAAACCATGGAACAACGTGGGACAACGTGGGACACCGTTGGACATCGTTGGACAACGTGGGACAACGTGGGACAACGTGGGACAACGTGGGACAACGTGGGACAACGTGGGACAACGTGGGACACCGTTGGACACCGTGGGACACCGTTGGACACCGTGGGACATCGTTGGACACCGTGGGACAACGTGGGACAACGTGGGACAACGTGGGACAACGTGGGACAACGTGGGACAACGTGGGACAACGTGGGACAACGTGGGACAACGTGGGACAACGCGGGACAACGTGGGACATCGTGGGACAACGTGGGACAACGTGGGACAACGTGGGACAACGTGGGACACCGTTGGACAACGTGGGACACCGTTGGACATCGTTGGACACCGTTGGACATCGTTGGACACCGTGGGACAACGTGGGACAACGTGGGACAACGTGGGAAACCATGGAACAACGTGGGACAACGTGTGACAACGTGGGACACCGTTGGACACCGTTGGACACCGTTGGACACCGTTGGACATCGTTGGACACCGTGGGACAACGTGGGACAACGTGGGACAACGTGGGAAACCATGGAACAACGTGGGACAACGTGGGACACCGTTGGACATCGTTGTACATCGTTGGACACCGTGGGACAACGTGGGACAACGTGGGACAACGTGGGACAACGTGGGACAACGTGGGAGAACGTGGGACATCGTGGGACACCGTTGGACACCGTGGGACAACGTGGGACAACGTGGGACAACGTGGGACATCGTGGGACAACGTGGGACAACGTGGGACAACGTGGGACAACGTGGGACAACGTGGGACACCGTTGGACACCGTTGGACACCGTTGGACACCGTTGGACATCGTTGGACACCGTGGGACAACGTGGGACAACGTGGGACAACGTGGGAAACCATGGAACAACGTGGGACAACGTGGGACACCGTTGGACATCGTTGGACATCGTTGGACACCGTGGGACAACGTGGGACAACGTGGGACAACGTGGGACAACGTCGGACAACGTGGGACAACGTGGGACATCGTGGGACAACGTGGGACAACGTGGGACAACGTGGGACAACGTGGGACAACGTGGGACACCGTTGGACACCGTGGGACACCGTTGGACACCGTTGGACATCGTTGGACACCGTGGGACAACGTGGGACAACGTGGGACAACGTGGGACAACGTGGGACAACGTGGGACATCGTGGGACAACGTGGGACAACGTGGGACAACGTGGGACAACGTGGGACACCGTTGGACACCGTTGGACACCGTTGGACACCGTTGGACATCGTTGGACACCGTGGGACAACGTGGGACAACGTGGGACAACGTGGGAAACCATGGAACAACGTGGGACAACGTGGGACACCGTTGGACATCGTTGGACATCGTTGGACACCGTGGGACAACGTGGGACAACGTTGGACAACGTGGGACAACGTGGGACAACGTGGGAGAACGTGGGACATCGTGGGACACCGTTGGACACCGTGGGACAACGTGGGACAACGTGGGACAACGTGGGACAACGTGGGACAACGTGGGACAACGTGGGACAACGTGGGACAACGTGGGACAACGTGGGACAACGTGGGACATCGTGGGACAACGTGGGACAACGTGGGACAACGTGGGACAACGTGGGACAACGTGGGACAACGTGGGACAACGTGGGACAACGTGGGACAACGTGGGACAACGTGGGACAACGTGGGACAACGTGGGACAACGTGGGACAACGTGGGACACCGTTGGACACCGTTGGACACCGTTGGACACCGTTGGACATCGTTGGACACCGTGGGACAACGTGGGACAACGTGGGACAACGTGGGAAACCATGGAACAACGTGGGACAACGTGGGACACCGTTGGACATCGTTGGACATCGTTGGACACCGTGGGACAACGTGGGACAACGTTGGACAACGTGGGACAACGTGGGACAACGTGGGACAACGTGGGACATCGTGGGACACCGTTGGACACCGTGGGACAACGTGGGACAACGTGGGACAACGTGGGACAACGTGGGACAACGTGGGACAACGTGGGACAACGTGGGACAACGTGGGACAACGTGGGACATCGTGGGACAACGTGGGACAACGTGGGACAACGTGGGACAACGTGGGACAACGTGGGACAACGTGGGACAACGTGGGACAACGTGGGACAACGTGGGACAACGTGGGACAACGTGGGACAACGTGGCACAACGTGGGACAACGTGGGACACCGTTGGACATCGTTGGACAACGTGGGACAACGTGGGACAACGTGGGACAACGTGGGACAACGTGGGACAACGTGGGACAACGTGGGACAACGTGGGACACCGTTGGACACCGTTGGACATCGTTGGACACCGTGGGACAACGTGGGACAACGTGGGACAACGTGGGACAACGTGGGACAACGTGGGACAACGTGGGACAACGTCGGACAACGTGGGACAACGTGGGACAACGTGGGACAACGTGGGACATCGTGGGACAACGTGGGACAACGTGGGACAACGTGGGACAACGTGGGACATCGTGGGACAACGTGGGACAACGTGGGACAACGTGGGACACCGTTGGACACCGTTGGACACCGTTGGACACCGTTGGACATCGTTGGACACCGTGGGACAACGTGGGACAACGTGGGACAACGTGGGACAACGTGGGAAACCATGGAACAACGTGGGACAACGTGGGACACCGTTGGACATCGTTGGACATCGTTGGACACCGTGGGACAACGTGGGACAACGTGGGAAAACGTGGGACAACGTGGGACACCGTTGGACATCGCTGGACACCGTTGGACATCGTTGGACACCGTGGGACAACGTGGGACAACGTGGGACAACGTGGGACAACGTGGGACAACGTGGGACAACGTGGGACAACGTGGGACAACGTGGGACAACGTGGGACAACGTGGGACAACGTGGGACAACGTGGGACAACGTGGGACAACGTGGGACATCGTTGGACACCGTTGGACACCGTGGGACAACGTGGGACAACGTGGGACAACGTGGGACAACGTGGGACAACGTGGGACAACGTGGGACAACGTGGGACAACGTGGGACATCGTGGGACAACGTGGGACAACGTGGGACAACGTGGGACATCGTGGGACAACGTGGGACAACGTGGGACAACGTGGGACAACGTGGGACAACGTGGGAAACCATGGAACAACGTGGGACAACGTGGGACACCGTTGGACATCGTTGGACAACGTGGGACAACGTGGGACAACGTGGGACAACGTGGGACAACGTGGGACAACGTGGGACAACGTGGGACACCGTTGGACACCGTGGGACACCGTTGGACACCGTTGGACATCGTTGGACACCGTGGGACAACGTGGGACAACGTGGGACAACGTGGGAGAACGTGGGACAACGTGGGACAACGTGGGACAACGTGGGACAACGTGGGACAACGTGGGACATCGTGGGACAACGTGGGACAACGTGGGACAACGTGGGACAACGTGGGACACCGTTGGACAACGTGGGACACCGTTGGACATCGTTGGACACCGTGGGACAACGTGGGACAACGTGGGACCACGTGGGACAACGTGGGACAACGTGGGACAACGTGGGACAACGTGGGACAACGTGGGACACCGTGGGACAACGTGGGACATCGTGGGACAACGTGGGACAACGTGGGACAACGTGGGACAACGTGGGACAACGTGGGACACCGTTGGACATCGTTGGACACCGTGGGACACCGTGGGACAACGTGGGACAACGTGGGACAACGTGGGACAACGTGGGACAACGTGGGAAACCATGGAACAACGTGGGACAACGTGGGACACCGTTGGACATCGTTGGACAACGTGGGACAACGTGGGACAACGTGGGACAACGTGGGACAACGTGGGACAACGTGGGACAACGTGGGACACCGTTGGACACCGTGGGACACCGTTGGACACCGTTGGACATCGTTGGACATCGTTGGACACCGTGGGACAACGTGGGACAAGGTGGGACAACGTGGGACAACGTGGGACACCGTTGGACATCGTTGGACATCGTTGGACATCGTGGGACACCGTTGGACATCGTTGGACATCGTTGGACACCGTTGGACACCGTTGGACAACGTGGGACATCGTGGGACAACGTGGGACAACGTGGGACAACGTGGGACAACGTGGGACACCGTTGGACACCGTGGGACACCGTTGGACACCGTTGGACACCGTTGGACATCGTTGGACATCGTTGGACATCGTGGGACACCGTTGGACATCGTTGGACATCGTTGGACACCGTTGGACATCGTTGGACACCGTGGGACAACGTGGGACAACGTGGGACAACGTGGGAAACCATGGAACAACGTGGGACAACGTGGGACACCGTTGGACATCGTCGGACAACGTGGGACAACGTGGGACAACGTGGGACAACGTGGGACAACGTGGGACAACGTGGGACAACGTGGGACACCGTTGGACACCGTGGGACACCGTTGGACACCGTTGGACATCGTTGGACACCGTGGGACAACGTGGGACAACGTGGGACAACGTGGGACAACGTGGGACAACGTGGGACAACGTGGGACAACGTGGGACAACGTGGGACAACGTGGGACAACGTGGGACAACGTGGGACTTCGTGGGACAACGTGGGACAACGTGGGACAACGTGGGACAACGTGGGACACCGTTGGACAACGTGGGACACCGTTGGACATTGTTGGACACCGTGGGACAACGTGGGACAACGTGGGACAACGTGGGACATCGTGGGACAACGTGGGACAACGTGGGACAACGTGGGACAACGTGGGACAACGTGGGACACCGTTGGACACCGTTGGACACCGTTGGACACCGTTGGACATCGTTGGACACCGTGGGACAACGTGGGACAACGTGGGACAACGTGGGAAACCATGGAACAACGTGGGACAACGTGGGACACCGTTGGACATCGTTGGACATCGTTGGACACCGTGGGACAACGTGGGACAACGTGGGAAAACGTGGGACAACGTGGGACACCGTTGGACATCGCTGGACACCGTTGGACATCGTTGGACACCGTGGGACAACGTGGGACAACGTGGGACAACGTGGGACAACGTGGGACACCGTTGGACATCGTTGGACAACGTGGGACACCGTTGGACATCGTTGGACACCGTGGGACAACGTGGGACAACGTGGGACACCGTTGGACACCGTTGGACATCGTTGGACACCGTGGGACAACGTGGGACAACGTGGGACAACGTGGGAAACCATGGAACAACGTGGGACAACGTGGGACACCGTTGGACATCGTTGGACAACGTGGGACAACGTGGGACAACGTGGGACAACGTGGGACAACGTGGGACAACGTGGGACAACGTGGGACAACGTGGGACACCGTTGGACACCGTGGGACACCGTTGGACACCGTTGGACATCGTTGGACACCGTGGGACAACGTGGGACAACGTGGGACAACGTGGGAGAACGTGGGACAACGTGGGACAACGTGGGACAACGTGGGACAACGTGGGACAACGTGGGACAACGTGGGACATCGTGGGACAACGTGGGACAACGTGGGACAACGTGGGACACCGTTGGACATCGTTGGACAACGTGGGACAACGTGGGACAACGTGGGACAACGTGGGACAACGTGGGACAACGTGGGACAACGTGGGACAACGTGGGACAACGTGGGACATCGTGGGACAACGTGGGACAACGTGGGACAACGTGGGACAACGTGGGACAACGTGGGACAACGTGGGACAACGTGGGACAACGTGGGACAACGTGGGACAACGTGGGACAACGTGGCACAACGTGGGACAACGTGGGACACCGTTGGACATCGTTGGACAACGTGGGACAACGTGGGACAACGTGGGACAACGTGGGACAACGTGGGACAACGTGGGACAACGTGGGACAACGTGGGACACCGTTGGACACCGTTGGACATCGTTGGACACCGTGGGACAACGTGGGACAACGTGGGACAACGTGGGACAACGTGGGACAACGTGGGACAACGTGGGACAACGTCGGACAACGTGGGACAACGTGGGACAACGTGGGACAACGTGGGACAACGTGGGACATCGTGGGACAACGTGGGACAACGTGGGACAACGTGGGACAACGTGGGACATCGTGGGACAACGTGGGACAACGTGGGACAACGTGGGACACCGTTGGACACCGTTGGACACCGTTGGACACCGTTGGACATCGTTGGACACCGTGGGACAACGTGGGACAACGTGGGACAACGTGGGAAACCATGGAACAACGTGGGACAACGTGGGACACCGTTGGACATCGTTGGACATCGTTGGACACCGTGGGACAACGTGGGACAACGTGGGAAAACGTGGGACAACGTGGGACACCGTTGGACATCGCTGGACACCGTTGGACATCGTTGGACACCGTGGGACAACGTGGGACAACGTGGGACAACGTGGGACAACGTGGGACAACGTGGGACATCGTGGGACAACGTGGGACATCGTTGGACACCGTGGGACAACGTGGGACAACGTGGGACAACGTGGGAAACCATGGAACAACGTGGGACAACGTGGGACAACGTGGGACACCGTTGGACACCGTTGGACACCGTTGGACACCGTTGGACACCGTTGGACATCGTTGGACACCGTGGGACAACGTGGGACAACGTGGGACAACGTGGGAAACCATGGAACAACGTGGGACAACGTGGGACACCGTTGGACATCGTCGGACAACGTGGGACAACGTGGGACAACGTGGGACAACGTGGGACAACGTGGGACAACGTGGGACAACGTGGGACAACGTGGGACAACGTGGGACAACGTGGGACATCGTGGGACAACGTGGGACAACGTGGGACAACGTGGGACACCGTTGGACACCGTTGGACACCGTTGGACACCGTTGGACATCGTTGGACACCGTGGGACAACGTGGGACAACGTGGGACAACGTGGGAAACCATGGAACAACGTGGGACAACGTGGGACACCGTTGGACATCGTTGGACATCGTTGGACACCGTGGGACAACGTGGGACAACGTGGGACAACGTGGGACAACGTGGGACACCGTTGGACATCGTTGGACACCGTGGGACAACGTGGGACAACGTGGGACAACGTGGGACAACGTGGGACATCGTGGGACAACGTGGGACACCGTTGGACAACGTGGGACACCGTTGGACATTGTTGGACACCGTGGGACAACGTGGGACAACGTGGGACAACGTGGGACATCGTGGGACAACGTGGGACAACGTGGGACAACGTGGGACAACGTGGGACAACGTGGGACAACGTGGGACAACGTGGGACAACGTGGGACATCGTGGGACAACGTGGGACAACGTGTGACAACGTGGGACAACGTAGGACAACGTGGGACACCGTTGGACATCGTTGGACACCGTGGGACACCGTTGGACACCGTTGGACATCGTTGGACACCGTGGGACAACGTGGGACAACGTGGGACAACGTGGGACAACGTGGGACAACGTGGGACAACGTGGGACAACGTGGGACAACGTGGGACAACGTGGGACAACGTGGGACAACGTGGGACATCGTGGGACAACGTGGGACACCGTTGGACAACGTGGGACACCGTTGGACATTGTTGGACACCGTGGGACAACGTGGGACAACGTGGGACAACGTGGGACATCGTGGGACAACGTGGGACAACGTGGGACAACGTGGGACAACGTGGGACAACGTGGGACAACGTGGGACACCGTTGGACACCGTTGGACACCGTTGGACACCGTTGGACATCGTTGGACACCGTGGGACAACGTGGGACAACGTGGGACAACGTGGGAAACCATGGAACAACGTGGGACAACGTGGGACACCGTTGGACAACGTGGGACAACGTGGGACAACGTGGGACAACGTGGGACAACGTGGGACAACGTGGGACAACGTGGGACAACGTGGGACAACGTGGGACAACGTGGGACATCGTGGGACAACGTGGGACAACGTGGGACAACGTGGGACAACGTGGGACATCGTGGGACAACGTGGGACAACGTGGGACAACGTGGGACACCGTTGGACACCGTTGGACACCGTTGGACACCGTTGGACATCGTTGGACACCGTGGGACAACGTGGGACAACGTGGGACAACGTGGGAAACCATGGAACAACGTGGGACAACGTGGGACACCGTTGGACATCGTTGGACATCGTTGGACACCGTGGGACAACGTGGGACAACGTGGGAAAACGTGGGACAACGTGGGACACCGTTGGACATCGCTGGACACCGTTGGACATCGTTGGACACCGTGGGACAACGTGGGACAACGTGGGACAACGTGGGACAACGTGGGACAACGTGGGACAACGTGGGACAACGTGGGACAACGTGGGACAACGTGGGACATCGTGGGACAACGTGGGACAACGTGGGACAACGTGGGACAACGTGGGACATCGTTGGACACCGTTGGAAACCGTGGGACAACGTGGGACAACGTGGGACAACGTGGGACAACGTGGGACAACGTGGGACAACGTGGGACAACGTGGGACAACGTGGGACATCGTGGGACAACGTGGGACAACGTGGGACAACGTGGGACATCGTGGGACAACGTGGGACAACGTGGGACAACGTGGGACAACGTGGGACAACGTGGGACACCGTTGGACATCGTTGGACACCGTGGGACAACGTGGGACAACGTGGGACAACGTGGGACACCGTTGGACACCGTTGGACACCGTTGGACACCGTTGGACACCGTTGGACATCGTTGGACACCGTGGGACAACGTGGGACAACGTGGGACAACGTGGGAAACCATGGAACAACGTGGGACAACGTGGGACACCGTTGGACATCGTCGGACAACGTGGGACAACGTGGGACAACGTGGGACAACGTGGGACAACGTGGGACAACGTGGGACAACGTGGGACAACGTGGGACAACGTGGGACAACGTGGGACAACGTGGGACATCGTGGGACAACGTGGGACAACGTGGGACAACGTGGGACACCGTTGGACACCGTTGGACACCGTTGGACACCGTTGGACATCGTTGGACACCGTGGGACAACGTGGGACAACGTGGGACACCGTTGGACATCGCTGGACACCGTTGGACATCGTTGGACACCGTGGGACAACGTGGGACAACGTGGGACAACGTGGGACAACGTGGGACAACGTGGGACAACGTGGGACAACGTGGGACAACGTGGGACAACGTGGGACATCGTGGGACAACGTGGGACAACGTGGGACAACGTGGGACAACGTGGGACATCGTTGGACACCGTTGGACACCGTGGGACAACGTGGGACAACGTGGGACAACGTGGGACAACGTGGGACAACGTGGGACAACGTGGGACAACGTGGGACAACGTGGGACAACGTGGGACAACGTGGGACAACGTGGGACAACGTGGGACAACGTGGGACAACGTGGGACATCGTGGGACAACGTGGGACAACGTGGGACAACGTGGGACAACGTGGGACAACGTGGGACACCGTTGGACAGCGTTGGACACCGTGGGACAACGTGGGACAACGTGGGACAACGTGGGACACCGTTGGACACCGTTGGACACCGTTGGACACCGTTGGACACCGTTGGACATCGTTGGACACCGTGGGACAACGTGGGACAACGTGGGACAACGTGGGAAACCATGGAACAACGTGGGACAACGTGGGACACCGTTGGACATCGTCGGACAACGTGGGACAACGTGGGACAACGTGGGACAACGTGGGACAACGTGGGACAACGTGGGACAACGTGGGACACCGTTGGACACCGTGGGACACCGTTGGACACCGTTGGACATCGTTGGACACCGTGGGACAACGTGGGACAACGTGGGACAACGTGGGACAACGTGGGACAACGTGGGACAACGTGGGACAACGTGGGACAACGTGGGACAACGTGGGACATCGTGGGACAACGTGGGACAACGTGGGACAACGTGGGACAACGTGGGACACCGTTGGACAACGTGGGACACCGTTGGACATTGTTGGACACCGTGGGACAACGTGGGACAACGTGGGACAACGTGGGACATCGTGGGACAACGTGGGACAACGTGGGACAACGTGGGACAACGTGGGACAACGTGGGACACCGTTGGACACCGTTGGACACCGTTGGACACCGTTGGACATCGTTGGACACCGTGGGACAACGTGGGACAACGTGGGACAACGTGGGAAACCATGGAACAACGTGGGACAACGTGGGACACCGTTGGACATCGTTGGACATCGTTGGACACCGTGGGACAACGTGGGACAACGTGGGAAAACGTGGGACAACGTGGGACACCGTTGGACATCGCTGGACACCGTTGGACATCGTTGGACACCGTTGGACAACGTGGGACAACGTGGGACAACGTGGGACAACGTGGGACAACGGGGGACAACGTGGGACAACGTGGGACAACGTGGGACAACGTGGGACAACGTGGGACATCGTGGGACAACGTGGGACAACGTGGGACAACGTGGGACATCGTTGGACACCGTTGGACACCGTGGGACAACGTGGGACAACGTGGGACAACGTGGGACAACGTGGGACAACGTGGGACAACGTGGGACAACGTGGGACAACGTGGGACAACGTGGGACAACGTGGGACAACGTGGGACAACGTGGGACAACGTGGGACAACGTGGGACACCGTTGGACAACGTGGGACACCGTTGGACATCGTTGGACACCGTGGGACAACGTGGGACAACGTGGGACAACGTGGGACAACGTGGGACAACGTGGGACAACGTGGGACAACGTGGGACAACGTGGGACAACGTGGGACATCGTGGGACAACGTGGGACAACGTGGGACAACGTGGGACAACGTGGGACATCGTTGGACACCGTTGGAAACCGTGGGACAACGTGGGACAACGTGGGACAACGTGGGACAACGTGGGACAACGTGGGACAACGTGGGACAACGTGGGACAACGTGGGACAACGTGGGACAACGTGGGACAACGTGGGACAACGTGGGACATCGTGGGACAACGTGGGACAACGTGGGACAACGTGGGACAACGTGGGACAACGTGGGACACCGTGGGACATCGTTGGACACCGTGGGACAACGTGGGACAACGTGGGACAACGTGGGACACCGTTGGACACCGTTGGACACCGTTGGACACCGTTGGACACCGTTGGACATCGTTGGACACCGTGGGACAACGTGGGACAACGTGGGACAACGTGGGAAACCATGGAACAACGTGGGACAACGTGGGACACCGTTGGACATCGTCGGACAACGTGGGACAACGTGGGACAACGTGGGACAACGTGGGACAACGTGGGACAACGTGGGACAACGTGGGACAACGTGGGACAACGTGGGACAACGTGGGACATCGTGGGACAACGTGGGACAACGTGGGACAACGTGGGACACCGTTGGACACCGTTGGACACCGTTGGACACCGTTGGACATCGTTGGACACCGTGGGACAACGTGGGACAACGTGGGACACCGTTGGACATCGCTGGACACCGTTGGACATCGTTGGACACCGTGGGACAACGTGGGACAACGTGGGACAACGTGGGACATCGTTGGACACCGTTGGACACCGTGGGACAACGTGGGACAACGTGGGACAACGTGGGACAACGTGGGACAACGTGGGACAACGTGGGACAACGTGGGACAACGTGGGACAACGTGGGACAACGTGGGACAACGTGGGACAACGTGGGACAACGTGGGACAACGTGGGACATCGTGGGACAACGTGGTACAACGTGGGACAACGTGGGACAACGTGGGACACCGTGGGACACCGTTGGACATCGTTGGACACCGTGGGACAACGTGGGACAACGTGGGACAACGTGGGACACCGTTGGACACCGTTGGACACCGTTGGACACCGTTGGACACCGTTGGACATCGTTGGACACCGTGGGACAACGTGGGACAACGTGGGACAACGTGGGAAACCATGGAACAACGTGGGACAACGTGGGACACCGTTGGACATCGTCGGACAACGTGGGACAACGTGGGACAACGTGGGACAACGTGGGACAACGTGGGACAACGTGGGACAACGTGGGACACCGTTGGACACCGTGGGACACCGTTGGACACCGTTGGACATCGTTGGACACCGTGGGACAACGTGGGACAACGTGGGACAACGTGGGACAACGTGGGACAACGTGGGACAACGTGGGACAACGTGGGACAACGTGGGACAACGTGGGACATCGTGGGACAACGTGGGACAACGTGGGACAACGTGGGACAACGTGGGACACCGTTGGACAACGTGGGACACCGTTGGACATTGTTGGACACCGTGGGACAACGTGGGACAACGTGGGACAACGTGGGACATCGTGGGACAACGTGGGACAACGTGGGACAACGTGGGACAACGTGGGACAACGTGGGACACCGTTGGACACCGTTGGACACCGTTGGACACCGTTGGACATCGTTGGACACCGTGGGACAACGTGGGACAACGTGGGACAACGTGGGAAACCATGGAACAACGTGGGACAACGTGGGACACCGTTGGACATCGTTGGACATCGTTGGACACCGTGGGACAACGTGGGACAACGTGGGAAAACGTGGGACAACGTGGGACACCGTTGGACATCGCTGGACACCGTTGGACATCGTTGGACACCGTTGGACAACGTGGGACAACGTGGGACAACGTGGGACAACGTGGGACAACGTGGGACAACGTGGGACAACGTGGGACAACGTGGGACAACGTGGGACAACGTGGGACAACGTGGGACAACGTGGGACAACGTGGGACAACGTGGGACAACGTGGGACAACGTGGGACAACGTGGGACATCGTGGGACAACGTGGGACAACGTGGGACAACGTGGGACAACGTGGGACATCGTTGGACACCGTTGGACACCGTGGGACAACGTGGGACAACGTGGGACAACGTGGGACAACGTGGGACAACGTGGGACAACGTGGGACACCGTTGGACAACGTGGGACACCGTTGGACATCGTTGGACACCGTGGGACAACGTGGGACAACGTGGGACCACGTGGGACAACGTGGGACAACGTGGGACACCGTTGGACATCGTTGGACACCGTGGGACACCGTGGGACAACGTGGGACAACGTGGGACAACGAGGGACAACGTGGGACAACGTGGGAAACCATGGAACAACGTGGGACAACGTGGGACACCGTTGGACATCGTTGGACAACGTGGGACAACGTGGGACAACGTGGGACAACGTGGGACACCGTTGGACACCGTGGGACACCGTTGGACACCGTTGGACATCGTTGGACATCGTTGGACACCGTGGGACAACGTGGGACAACGTGGGACAACGTGGGACAACGTGGGACACCGTTGGACATCGTTGGACATCGTTGGACATCGTGGGACACCGTTGGACATCGTTGGACATCGTTGGACACCGTTGGACACCGTTGGACAACGTGGGACATCGTGGGACAACGTGGGACAACGTGGGACAACGTGGGACACCGTTGGACACCGTGGGACACCGTTGGACACCGTTGGACACCGTTGGACATCGTTGGACATCGTTGGACATCGTGGGACACCGTTGGACATCGTTGGACATCGTTGGACACCGTTGGACATCGTTGGACACCGTTGGACATCGTTGGACACCGTTGGACATCGTTGGACATCGTTGGACATCGTGGGACAACGTGGGACAACGTGGGACAACGTGGGACAACGTGGGACATCGTGGGACAACGTGGGACAACGTGGGACAACGTGGGACAACGTGGGACAACGTGGGACAACGTGGGACAACGTGGGACAACGTGGGACAACGTGGGACAACGTGGGACACCGTTGGACATCGTTGGACACCGTTGGACACCGTTGGACACCTTTGGACATCGTTGGACACCGTGGGACAACGTGGGACAACGTGGGACAACGTGGGACAACGTGGGACAACGTGGGACAACGTGGGACATCGTGGGACAACGTGGGACAACGTGGGACAACGTGGGACACCGTTGGACACCGTTGGACACCGTACGACACCGTTGGACATCGTTGGACACCGTGGGACAACGTGGGACAACGTGGGACAACGTGGGAAACCATGGAACAACGTGGGACAACGTGGGACACCGTTGGACATCGTTGGACAACGTGGGACAACGTGGGACAACGTGGGACAACGTGGGACAACGTGGGACAACGTGGGACACCGTTGGACACCGTGGGACACCGTTGGACACCGTTGGACATCGTTGGACACCGTGGGACAACGGGGGACAACGTGGGACAACGTGGGACAACGTGGGACAACGTGTGACAACGTGGGACAACGTGGGACAACGTGGGACAACGTGGGACAACGTGGGACAACGTGGGACATCGTGGGACAACGTGGGACAACGTGGGACAACGTGGGACAACGTGGGACACCGTTGGACAACGTGGGACACCGTTGGACATCGTTGGACACCGTGGGACAACGTGGGACAACGTGGGACCACGTGGGACAACGTGGGACAACGTGGGACAACGTGGGACACCGTTGGACACCGTGGGACAACGTGGGACAACGTGGGACCACGTGGGACAACGTGGGACAACGTGGGACAACGTGGGACAACGTGGGACATCGTGGGACAACGTGGGACAACGTGGGACAACGTGGGACAACGTGGGACAACGTGGGACACCGTTGGACACCGTTGGACACCGTTGGACACCGTTGGACATCGTTGGACACCGTGGGACAACGTGGGACAACGTGGGACAACGTGGGAAACCATGGAACAACGTGGGACAACGTGGGACACCGTTGGACATCGTTGGACATCGTTGGACACCGTGGGACAACGTGGGACAACGTGGGAAAACGTGGGACAACGTGGGACACCGTTGGACATCGCTGGACACCGTTGGACATCGTTGGACACCGTGGGACAACGTGGGACAACGTGGGACAACGTGGGACAACGTGGGACAACGTGGGACAACGTGGGACAAAGTGGGACAACGTGGGAAAACGTGGGACAACGTGGGACACCGTTGGACATCGCTGGACACCGTTGGACATCGTTGGACACCGTGGGACAACGTGGGACAACGTGGGACATCGTGGGACAACGTGGGACAACGTGGGACAACGTGGGACATCGTGGGACACCGTGGGACAACGTGGGACAACGTGGGACAACGTGGGACAACGTCGGACAACGTGGGACAACGTGGGACATCGTGGGACAACGTGGGACAACGTGGGACAACGTGGGACAACGTGGGACAACGTGGGACACCGTTGGACACCGTGGCACACCGTTGGACACCGTTGGACATCGTTGGACACCGTGGGACAACGTGGGACAACGTGGGACAACGTGGGACAACGTGGGACATCGTGGGACAACGTGGGACAACGTGGGACAACGTGGGACAACGTGGGACAACGTGGGACAACGTGGGACAACGTGGGACAACGTGGGACAACGTGGGACAACGTGGGACAACGTGGGACAACGTGGGACAACGTGGGACAACGTGGGACAACGTGGGAAAACGTGGGACAACGTGGGACACCGTTGGACACCGTGGGACAACGTGGGACAACGTGGGACAACGTGGGACAACGTGGGACATCGTGGGACAACGTGGGACAACGTGGGACAACGTGGGACAACGTGGGACAACGTGGGACAACGTGGGACAACGTGGGACAACGTGGGACAACGTGGGACAACGTGGGACAACGTGGGACAACGTGGGACAACGTGGGACATCGTTGGACACCGTGGGACAACGTGGGACAACGTGGGACAACGTGGGACACCGTTGGACACCGTTGGACACCGTTGGACACCGTTGGACACCGTTGGACATCGTTGGACACCGTGGGACAACGTGGGACAACGTGGGACAACGTGGGAAACCATGGAACAACGTGGGACAACGTGGGACACCGTTGGACATCGTTGGACAACGTGGGACAACGTGGGACAACGTGGGACAACGTGGGACAACGTGGGACAACGTGGGACAACGTGGGACACCGTTGGACACCGTGGGACACCGTTGGACACCGTTGGACATCGTTGGACACCGTGGGACAACGTGGGACAACGTGGGACAACGTGGGACAACGTGGGACAACGTGGGACAACGTGGGACAACGTGGGACAACGTGGGACAACGTGGGACAACGTGGGACAACGTGGGACATCGTGGGACAACGTGGGACAACGTGGGACAACGTGGGACAACGTGGGACAACGTGGGACAACGTGGGACAACGTGGGACAACGTGGGACAACGTGGGAAAACGTGGGACAACGTGGGACACCGTTGGACATCGCTGGACACCGTTGGACATCGTTGGACACCGTGGGACAACGTGGGACAACGTGGGACATCGTGGGACAACGTGGGACACCGTGGGACATCGTTGGACATCGTTGGACACCGTTGGACATCGTTGGACACCGTTGGACATCGTTGGACATCGTTGGACATCGTGGGACACCGTTGGACATCGTTGGACATCGTTGGACACCGTTGGGCATCGTTGGACATCGTTGGACATCGTTGGACACCGTTGGACACCGTTGGACACCTTTGGACATCGTTGGACACCGTGGGACAACGTGGGACAACGTGGGACAACGTGGGACAACGTGGGACAACGTGGGACAACGTGGGACATCGTGGGACAACGTGGGACAACGTGGGACAACGTGGGACACCGTTGGACACCGTTGGACACCGTTGGACACCGTTGGACATCGTTGGACACCGTGGGACAACGTGGGACAACGTGGGACAACGTGGGAAACCATGGAACAACGTGGGACAACGTGGGACACAGTTGGACATCGTTGGACAACGTGGGACAACGTGGGACAACGTGGGACAACGTGGGACAACGTGGGACAACGTGGGACAACGTGGGACACCGTTGGACACCGTGGGACACCGTTGGACACCGTTGGACATCGTTGGACACCGTGGGACAACGGGGGACAACGTGGGACAACGTGGGACAACGTGGGACAACGTGGGACAACGTGGGACAACGTGGGACAACGTGGGACAACGTGGGACAACGTGGGACAACGTGGGACATCGTGGGACAACGTGGGACAACGTGGGACAACGTGGGACAACGTGGGACACCGTTGGACAACGTGGGACACCGTTGGACATCGTTGGACACCGTGGGACAACGTGGGACAACGTGGGACAACGTGGGACAACGTGGGACAACGTGGGACAACGTGGGACACCGTTGGACACCGTGGGACAACGTGGGACAACGTGGGACCACGTGGGACAACGTGGGACAACGTGGGACAACGTGGGACAACGTGGGACATCGTGGGACAACGTGGGACAACGTGGGACAACGTGGGACACCGTTGGACACCGTTGGACACCGTTGGACACCGTTGGACATCGTTGGACACCGTGGGACAACGTGGGACAACGTGGGACAACGTGGGAAACCATGGAACAACGTGGGACAACGTGGGACCCCGTTGGACATCGTTGGACATCGTTGGACACCGTGGGACAACGTGGGACAACGTGGGAAAACGTGGGACAACGTGGGACACCGTTGGACATCGCTGGACACCGTTGGACATCGTTGGACACCGTGGGACAACGTGGGACAACGTGGGACAACGTGGGACAACGTGGGACAACGTGGGACAACGTGGGACAACGTGGGACAACGTGGGACAACGTGGGAAAACGTGGGACAACGTGGGACACCGTTGGACATCGCTGGACACCGTTGGACATCGTTGGACACCGTGGGACAACGTGGGACAACGTGGGACATCGTGGGACAACGTGGGACAACGTGGGACAACGTGGGACATCGTGGGACACCGTGGGACAACGTGGGACAACGTGGGACAACGTGGGACAACGTCGGACAACGTGGGACAACGTGGGACATCGTGGGACAACGTGGGACAACGTGGGACAACGTGGGACAACGTGGGACAACGTGGGACACCGTTGGACACCGTGGGACACCGTTGGACACCGTTGGACATCGTTGGACACCGTGGGACAACGTGGGACAACGTGGGACAACGTGGGACAACGTGGGACATCGTGGGACAACGTGGGACAACGTGGGACAACGTGGGACAACGTGGGACATCGTGGGACAACGTGGGACAACGTGGGACAACGTGGGACATCGTGGGACAACGTGGGACAACGTGGGACAACGTGGGACAACGTGGGACACCGTTGGACACCGTTGGACACCGTTGGACACCGTTGGACATCGTTGGACACCGTGGGACAACGTGGGACAACGTGGGACAACGTGGGACAACGTGGGACAACGTGGGACAACGTGGGACATCGTGGGACAACGTGGGACAACGTGGGACAACGTGTGACAACGTGGGACATCGTGGGACAACGTGGGACAACGTGGGACAACGTGGGACAACGTGGGACACCGTTGGACACCGTGGGACACCGTTGGACACCGTTGGACATCGTTGGACACCGTGGGACAACGGGGGACAACGTGGGACAACGTGGGACAACGTGGGACAACGTGGGACAACGTGGGACAACGTGGGACAACGTGGGACAACGTGGGACAACGTGGGACAACGTGGGACAACGTGGGACAACGTGGGACAACGTGGGACAACGTGGGACAACGTGGGACAACGTGGGACAACGTGGGAAAACGTGGGACAACGTGGGACACCGTTGGACATCGCTGGACACCGTTGGACATCGTTGGACACCGTGGGACAACGTGGGACACCGTGGGACATCGTGGGACAACGTGGGACAACGTGGGACATCGTGGGACACCGTGGGACAACGTGGGACAACGTGGGACAACGTGGGACAACGTGGGACAACGTGGGACAACGTGGGACAACGTGGGACAACGTGGGACAACGTGGGACAACGTGGGACAACGTGGGACAACGTGGGACACCGTTGGACACCGTGGGACACCGTTGGACACCGTTGGACATCGTTGGACACCGTGGGACAACGTGGGACAACGTGGGACAACGTGGGACAACGTGGGACATCGTAGGACAACGTGGGACAACGTGGGACAACGTGGGACAACGTGGGACATCGTGGGACAACGTGCGACAACGTGGGACAACGTGGGACATCGTGGGACAACGTGGGACAACGTGGGACACCGTTGGACATCGCTGGACACCGTTGGACATCGTTGGACACCGTGGGACAACGTGGGACAACGTGGGACATCGTGGGACAACGTGGGACAACGTGGGACATCGTGGGACAACGTGGGACAACGTGGGACAACGTGGGACAACGTGGGACATCGTGGGACAACGTGGGACAACGTGGGACAACGTGGGACATCGTGGGACAACGTGGGACAACGTGGGACAACGTGGGACAACGTGGGACACCGTTGGACACCGTTGGACACCGTTGGACACCGTTGGACATCGTTGGACACCGTGGGACAACGTGGGACAACGTGGGACAACGTGGGACAACGTGGGACAACGTGGGACAACGTGGGACATCGTGGGACAACGTGGGACAACGTGGGACAACGTGGGACAACGTGGGACATCGTGGGACAACGTGGGACAACGTGGGACAACGTGGGACAACGTGGGACAACGTGGGACAACGTGGGACAACGTGGGACAACGTGGGACAACGTGGGACAACGTGGGACAACGTGGGACAACGTGGGACAACGTGGGAAAACGTGGGACAACGTGGGACACCGTTGGACATCGCTGGACACCGTTGGACATCGTTGGACACCGTGGGACAACGTGGGACAACGTGGGACATCGTGGGACAACGTGGGACAACGTGGGACATCGTGGGACACCGTGGGACAACGTGGGACAACGTGGGACAACGTGGGACAACGTCGGACAACGTGGGACAACGTGGGACATCGTGGGACAACGTGGGACAACGTGGGACAACGTGGGACAACGTGGGACAACGTGGGACACCGTTGGACACCGTGGGACACCGTTGGACAACGTGGGACAACGTGGGACAACGTGGGACAACGTGGGACAACGTGGGACAACGTGGGACAACGTGGGAAAACGTGGGACAACGTGGGACACCGTTGGACACCGTGGGACAACGTGGGACAACGTGGGACAACGTGGGACAACGTGGGACATCGTGGGACAACGTGGGACAACGTGGGACAACGTGGGACAACGTGGGACAACGTGGGACAACGTGGGACAACGTGGGACAACGTGGGACAACGTGGGACAACGTGGGACAACGTGGGACAACGTGGGACAACGTGGGACATCGTTGGACACCGTGGGACAACGTGGGACAACGTGGGACAACGTGGGACACCGTGGGACACCGTTGGACACCGTTGGACACCGTTGGACACCGTTGGACATCGTTGGACACCGTGGGACAACGTGGGACAACGTGGGACAACGTGGGAAACCATGGAACAACGTGGGACAACGTGGGACACCGTTGGACATCGTTGGACAACGTGGGACAACGTGGGACAACGTGGGACAACGTGGGACAACGTGGGACAACGTGGGACAACGTGGGACACCGTTGGACACCGTGGGACACCGTTGGACACCGTTGGACATCGTTGGACACCGTGGGACAACGTGGGACAACGTGGGACAACGTGGGACAACGTGGGACAACGTGGGACAACGTGGGACAACGTGGGACAACGTGGGACAACGTGGGACAACGTGGGACAACGTGGGACATGGTGGGACAACGTGGGACAACGTGGGACAACGTGGGACAACGTGGGACAACGTGGGACAACGTGGGACAACGTGGGACAACGTGGGACAACGTGGGAAAACGTGGGACAACGTGGGACACCGTTGGACATCGCTGGACACCGTTGGACATCGTTGGACACCGTGGGACAACGTGGGACAACGTGGGACATCGTGGGACAACGTGGGACAACGTGGGACATCGTTGGACATCGTTGGACACCGTTGGACATCGTTGGACACCGTTGGACATCGTTGGACATCGTTGGACATCGTGGGACACCGTTGGACATCGTTGGACATCGTTGGACACCGTTGGGCATCGTTGGACATCGTTGGACATCGTTGGACACCGTTGGACACCGTTGGACACCTTTGGACATCGTTGGACACCGTGGGACAACGTGGGACAACGTGGGACAACGTGGGACAACGTGGGACAACGTGGGACAACGTGGGACATCGTGGGACAACGTGGGACAACGTGGGACAACGTGGGACACCGTTGGACACCGTTGGACACCGTTGGACACCGTTGGACATCGTTGGACACCGTGGGACAACGTGGGACAACGTGGGACAACGTGGGAAACCATGGAACAACGTGGGACAACGTGGGACACAGTTGGACATCGTTGGACAACGTGGGACAACGTGGGACAACGTGGGACAACGTGGGACAACGTGGGACAACGTGGGACAACGTGGGACACCGTTGGACACCGTGGGACACCGTTGGACACCGTTGGACATCGTTGGACACCGTGGGACAACGGGGGACAACGTGGGACAACGTGGGACAACGTGGGACAACGTGGGACAACGTGGGACAACGTGGGACAACGTGGGACAACGTGGGACAACGTGGGACAACGTGGGACATCGTGGGACAACGTGGGACAACGTGGGACAACGTGGGACAACGTGGGACACCGTTGGACAACGTGGGACACCGTTGGACATCGTTGGACACCGTGGGACAACGTGGGACAACGTGGGACAACGTGGGACAACGTGGGACAACGTGGGACAACGTGGGACACCGTTGGACACCGTGGGACAACGTGGGACAACGTGGGACCACGTGGGACAACGTGGGACAACGTGGGACAACGTGGGACAACGTGGGACATCGTGGGACAACGTGGGACAACGTGGGACAACGTGGGACAACGTGGGACACCGTTGGACACCGTTGGACACCGTTGGACACCGTTGGACATCGTTGGACACCGTGGGACAACGTGGGACAACGTGGGACAACGTGGGAAACCATGGAACAACGTGGGACAACGTGGGACCCCGTTGGACATCGTTGGACATCGTTGGACACCGTGGGACAACGTGGGACAACGTGGGAAAACGTGGGACAACGTGGGACACCGTTGGACATCGCTGGACACCGTTGGACATCGTTGGACACCGTGGGACAACGTGGGACAACGTGGGACAACGTGGGACAACGTGGGACAACGTGGGACAACGTGGGACAACGTGGGACAACGTGGGACAACGTGGGAAAACGTGGGACAACGTGGGACACCGTTGGACATCGCTGGACACCGTTGGACATCGTTGGACACCGTGGGACAACGTGGGACAACGTGGGACATCGTGGGACAACGTGGGACAACGTGGGACAACGTGGGACATCGTGGGACACCGTGGGACAACGTGGGACAACGTGGGACAACGTGGGACAACGTCGGACAACGTGGGACAACGTGGGACATCGTGGGACAACGTGGGACAACGTGGGACAACGTGGGACAACGTGGGACAACGTGGGACACCGTTGGACACCGTGGGACACCGTTGGACACCGTTGGACATCGTTGGACACCGTGGGACAACGTGGGACAACGTGGGACAACGTGGGACAACGTGGGACATCGTGGGACAACGTGGGACAACGTGGGACAACGTGGGACAACGTGGGACATCGTGGGACAACGTGGGACAACGTGGGACAACGTGGGACATCGTGGGACAACGTGGGACAACGTGGGACAACGTGGGACAACGTGGGACACCGTTGGACACCGTTGGACACCGTTGGACACCGTTGGACATCGTTGGACACCGTGGGACAACGTGGGACAACGTGGGACAACGTGGGACAACGTGGGACAACGTGGGACAACGTGGGACATCGTGGGACAACGTGGGACAACGTGGGACAACGTGTGACAACGTGGGACATCGTGGGACAACGTGGGACAACGTGGGACAACGTGGGACAACGTGGGACACCGTTGGACACCGTGGGACACCGTTGGACACCGTTGGACATCGTTGGACACCGTGGGACAACGGGGGACAACGTGGGACAACGTGGGACAACGTGGGACAACGTGGGACAACGTGGGACAACGTGGGACAACGTGGGACAACGTGGGACAACGTGGGACAACGTGGGACAACGTGGGACAACGTGGGACAACGTGGGACAACGTGGGACAACGTGGGACAACGTGGGACAACGTGGGAAAACGTGGGACAACGTGGGACACCGTTGGACATCGCTGGACACCGTTGGACATCGTTGGACACCGTGGGACAACGTGGGACAACGTGGGACATCGTGGGACAACGTGGGACAACGTGGGACATCGTGGGACACCGTGGGACAACGTGGGACAACGTGGGACAACGTGGGACAACGTCGGACAACGTGGGACAACGTGGGACATCGTGGGACAACGTGGGACAACGTGGGACAACGTGGGACAACGTGGGACAACGTGGGACACCGTTGGACACCGTGGGACACCGTTGGACACCGTTGGACATCGTTGGACACCGTGGGACAACGTGGGACAACGTGGGACAACGTGGGACAACGTGGGACATCGTAGGACAACGTGGGACAACGTGGGACAACGTGGGACAACGTGGGACATCGTGGGACAACGTGCGACAACGTGGGACAACGTGGGACATCGTGGGACAACGTGGGACAACGTGGGACACCGTTGGACATCGCTGGACACCGTTGGACATCGTTGGACACCGTGGGACAACGTGGGACAACGTGGGACATCGTGGGACAACGTGGGACAACGTGGGACATCGTGGGACAACGTGGGACAACGTGGGACAACGTGGGACAACGTGGGACATCGTGGGACAACGTGGGACAACGTGGGACAACGTGGGACATCGTGGGACAACGTGGGACAACGTGGGACAACGTGGGACAACGTGGGACACCGTTGGACACCGTTGGACACCGTTGGACACCGTTGGACATCGTTGGACACCGTGGGACAACGTGGGACAACGTGGGACAACGTGGGACAACGTGGGACAACGTGGGACAACGTGGGACATCGTGGGACAACGTGGGACAACGTGGGACAACGTGGGACAACGTGGGACATCGTGGGACAACGTGGGACAACGTGGGACAACGTGGGACAACGTGGGACAACGTGGGACAACGTGGGACAACGTGGGACAACGTGGGACAACGTGGGACAACGTGGGACAACGTGGGACAACGTGGGAAAACGAGGGACAACGTGGGACACCGTTGGACATCGCTGGACACCGTTGGACATCGTTGGACACCGTGGGACAACGTGGGACAACGTGGGACATCGTGGGACAACGTGGGACAACGTGGGACATCGTGGGACACCGTGGGACAACGTGGGACAACGTGGGACAACGTGGGACAACGTCGGACAACGTGGGACAACGTGGGACATCGTGGGACAACGTGGGACAACGTGGGACAACGTGGGACAACGTGGGACAACGTGGGACACCGTTGGACACCGTGGGACACCGTTGGACACCGTTGGACATCGTTGGACACCGTGGGACAACGTGGGACAACGTGGGACAACGTGGGACAACGTGGGACATCGTAGGACAACGTGGGACAACGTGGGACAACGTGGGACAACGTGGGACATCGTGGGACAACGTGCGACAACGTGGGACAACGTGGGACATCGTGGGACAACGTGGGACAACGTGGGACACCGTTGGACATCGCTGGACACCGTTGGACAACGTGGGACACCGTTGGACATCGTTGGACACCGTGGGACAACGTGGGACAACGTGGGACCACGTGGGACAACGTGGGACAACGTGGGACAACGTGGGACAACGTGGGACAACGTGGGACAACGTGGGACAACGTGGGACAACGTGGGACAACGTGGGACAACGTGGGACATCGTGGGACAACGTGGGACAACGTGGGACAACGTGGGACAACGTGGGACAACGTGGGACAACGTGGGACAACGTGGGACATCGTGGGACAACGTGGGACAACGTGGGACAACGTGGGACAACGTGGGACAACGTGGGACAACGTGGGACAACGTGGGACAACGTGGGACAACGTGGGAAAACGTGGGACAACGTGGGACACCGTTGGACATCGCTGGACACCGTTGGACATCGTTGGACACCGTGGGACAACGTGGGACAACGTGGGACATCGTGGGACAACGTGGGACAACGTGGGACATCGTTGGACATCGTTGGACACCGTTGGACATCGTTGGACACCGTTGGACATCGTTGGACATCGTTGGACATCGTGGGACACCGTTGGACATCGTTGGACATCGTTGGACACCGTTGGACATCGTTGGACATCGTTGGACATCGTTGGACACCGTTGGACACCGTTGGACACCTTTGGACATCGTTGGACACCGTGGGACAACGTGGGACAACGTGGGACAACGTGGGACAACGTGGGACAACGTGGGACAACGTGGGACATCGTGGGACAACGTGGGACAACGTGGGACAACGTGGGACACCGTTGGACACCGTTGGACACCGTTGGACACCGTTGGACATCGTTGGACACCGTGGGACAACGTGGGACAACGTGGGACAACGTGGGAAACCATGGAACAACGTGGGACAACGTGGGACACAGTTGGACATCGTTGGACAACGTGGGACAACGTGGGACAACGTGGGACAACGTGGGACAACGTGGGACAACGTGGGACAACGTGGGACACCGTTGGACACCGTGGGACACCGTTGGACACCGTTGGACATCGTTGGACACCGTGGGACAACGGGGGACAACGTGGGACAACGTGGGACAACGTGGGACAACGTGGGACAACGTGGGACAACGTGGGACAACGTGGGACAACGTGGGACAACGTGGGACAACGTGGGACATCGTGGGACAACGTGGGACAACGTGGGACAACGTGGGACAACGTGGGACACCGTTGGACAACGTGGGACACCGTTGGACATCGTTGGACACCGTGGGACAACGTGGGACAACGTGGGACAACGTGGGACAACGTGGGACAACGTGGGACAACGTGGGACACCGTGGGACACCGTGGGACAACGTGGGACAACGTGGGACCACGTGGGACAACGTGGGACAACGTGGGACAACGTGGGACAACGTGGGACATCGTGGGACAACGTGGGACAACGTGGGACAACGTGGGACAACGTGGGACACCGTTGGACACCGTTGGACACCGTTGGACACCGTTGGACATCGTTGGACACCGTGGGACAACGTGGGACAACGTGGGACAACGTGGGAAACCATGGAACAACGTGGGACAACGTGGGACCCCGTTGGACATCGTTGGACATCGTTGGACACCGTGGGACAACGTGGGACAACGTGGGAAAACGTGGGACAACGTGGGACACCGTTGGACATCGCTGGACACCGTTGGACATCGTTGGACACCGTGGGACAACGTGGGACAACGTGGGACAACGTGGGACAACGTGGGACAACGTGGGACAATGTGGGACAACGTGGGACAACGTGGGAAAACGTGGGACAACGTGGGACACCGTTGGACATCGCTGGACACCGTTGGACATCGTTGGACACCGTGGGACAACGTGGGACAACGTGGGACAACGTGGGACAACGTGGGACAACGTGGGACAACGTGGGACATCGTGGGACACCGTGGGACAACGTGAGACAACGTGGGACAACGTGGGACAACGTCGGACAACGTGGGACAACGTGGGACATCGTGGGACAACGTGGGACAACGTGGGACAACGTGGGACAACGTGGGACAACGTGGGACACCGTTGGACACCGTGGGACACCGTTGGACACCGTTGGACATCGTTGGACACCGTGGGACAACGTGGGACAACGTGGGACAACGTGGGACAACGTGGGACATCGTGGGACAACGTGGGACAACGTGGGACAACGTGGGACAACGTGGGACATCGTGGGACAACGTGGGACAACGTGGGACAACGTGGGACATCGTGGGACAACGTGGGACAACGTGGGACAACGTGGGACAACGTGGGACACCGTTGGACACCGTTGGACACCGTTGGACACCGTTGGACATCGTTGGACACCGTGGGACAACGTGGGACAACGTGGGACAACGTGGGACAACGTGGGACAACGTGGGACAACGTGGGACATCGTGGGACAACGTGGGACAACGTGGGACAACGTGGGACAACGTGGGACATCGTGGGACAACGTGGGACAACGTGGGACAACGTGGGACAACGTGGGACACCGTTGGACACCGTGGGACACCGTTGGACACCGTTGGACATCGTTGGACACCGTGGGACAACGGGGGACAACGTGGGACAACGTGGGACAACGTGGGACAACGTGGGACAACGTGGGACAACGTGGGACAACGTGGGACAACGTGGGACAACGTGGGACAACGTGGGACAACGTGGGACAACGTGGGACAACGTGGGACAACGTGGGACAACGTGGGACAACGTGGGACAACGTGGGAAAACGTGGGACAACGTGGGACACCGTTGGACATCGCTGGACACCGTTGGACATCGTTGGACACCGTGGGACAACGTGGGACAACGTGGGACATCGTGGGACAACGTGGGACAACGTGGGACATCGTGGGACACCGTGGGACAACGTGGGACAACGTGGGACAACGTGGGACAACGTCGGACAACGTGGGACAACGTGGGACATCGTGGGACAACGTGGGACAACGTGGGACAACGTGGGACAACGTGGGACAACGTGGGACACCGTTGGACACCGTGGGACACCGTTGGACACCGTTGGACATCGTTGGACACCGTGGGACAACGTGGGACAACGTGGGACAACGTGGGACAACGTGGGACATCGTAGGACAACGTGGGACAACGTGGGACAACGTGGGACAACGTGGGACATCGTGGGACAACGTGCGACAACGTGGGACAACGTGGGACATCGTGGGACAACGTGGGACAACGTGGGACAACGTGGGACAACGTGGGACAACGTCGGACAACGTGGGACAACGTGGGACATCGTGGGACAACGTGGGACAACGTGGGACAACGTGGGACAACGTGGGACAACGTGGGACACCGTTGGACACCGTGGGACACCGTTGGACACCGTTGGACATCGTTGGACACCGTGGGACAACGTGGGACAACGTGGGACAACGTGGGACAACGTGGGACATCGTAGGACAACGTGGGACAACGTGGGACAACGTGGGACAACGTGGGACATCGTGGGACAACGTGCGACAACGTGGGACAACGTGGGACATCGTGGGACAACGTGGGACAACGTGGGACACCGTTGGACATCGCTGGACACCGTTGGACATCGTTGGACACCGTGGGACAACGTGGGACAACGTGGGACATCGTGGGACAACGTGGGACAACGTGGGACATCGTGGGACAACGTGGGACAACGTGGGACAACGTGGGACAACGTGGGACATCGTGGGACAACGTGGGACAACGTGGGACAACGTGGGACATCGTGGGACAACGTGGGACAACGTGGGACAACGTGGGACAACGTGGGACACCGTTGGACACCGTTGGACACCGTTGGACACCGTTGGACATCGTTGGACACCGTGGGACAACGTGGGACAACGTGGGACAACGTGGGACAACGTGGGACAACGTGGGACAACGTGGGACATCGTGGGACAACGTGGGACAACGTGGGACAACGTGGGACAACGTGGGACATCGTGGGACAACGTGGGACAACGTGGGACAACGTGGGACAACGTGGGACAACGTGGGACAACGTGGGACAACGTGGGACAACGTGGGACAACGTGGGACAACGTGGGACAACGTGGGACAACGTGGGACAACGTGGGAAAACGTGGGACAACGTGGGACACCGTTGGACATCGCTGGACACCGTTGGACATCGTTGGACACCGTGGGACAACGTGGGACAACGTGGGACATCGTGGGACAACGTGGGACAACGTGGGACATCGTGGGACACCGTGGGACAACGTGGGACAACGTGGGACAACGTGGGACAACGTCGGACAACGTGGGACAACGTGGGACATCGTGGGACAACGTGGGACAACGTGGGACAACGTGGGACAACGTGGGACAACGTGGGACACCGTTGGACACCGTGGGACACCGTTGGACAACGTGGGACAACGTGGGACAACGTGGGACAACGTGGGACAACGTGGGACAACGTGGGACAACGTGGGAAAACGTGGGACAACGTGGGACACCGTTGGACACCGTGGGACAACGTGGGACAACGTGGGACAACGTGGGACAACGTGGGACATCGTGGGACAACGTGGGACAACGTGGGACAACGTGGGACAACGTGGGACAACGTGGGACAACGTGGGACAACGTGGGACAACGTGGGACAACGTGGGACAACGTGGGACAACGTGGGACAACGTGGGACAACGTGGGACATCGTTGGACACCGTGGGACAACGTGGGACAACGTGGGACAACGTGGGACACCGTTGGACACCGTTGGACACCGTTGGACACCGTTGGACACCGTTGGACATCGTTGGACACCGTGGGACAACGTGGGACAACGTGGGACAACGTGGGAAACCATGGAACAACGTGGGACAACGTGGGACACCGTTGGACATCGTTGGACAACGTGGGACAACGTGGGACAACGTGGGACAACGTGGGACAACGTGGGACAACGTGGGACAACGTGGGACACCGTTGGACACCGTGGGACACCGTTGGACACCGTTGGACATCGTTGGACACCGTGGGACAACGTGGGACAACGTGGGACAACGTGGGACAACGTGGGACAACGTGGGACAACGTGGGACAACGTGGGACAACGTGGGACAACGTGGGACAACGTGGGACAACGTGGGACATCGTGGGACAACGTGGGACAACGTGGGACAACGTGGGACAACGTGGGACAACGTGGGACAACGTGGGACAACGTGGGACAACGTGGGACAACGTGGGAAAACGTGGGACAACGTGGGACACCGTTGGACATCGCTGGACACCGTTGGACATCGTTGGACACCGTGGGACAACGTGGGACAACGTGGGACATCGTGGGACAACGTGGGACAACGTGGGACATCGTTGGACATCGTTGGACACCGTTGGACATCGTTGGACACCGTTGGACATCGTTGGACATCGTTGGACATCGTGGGACACCGTTGGACATCGTTGGACATCGTTGGACACCGTTGGGCATCGTTGGACATCGTTGGACATCGTTGGACACCGTTGGACACCGTTGGACACCTTTGGACATCGTTGGACACCGTGGGACAACGTGGGACAACGTGGGACAACGTGGGACAACGTGGGACAACGTGGGACAACGTGGGACATCGTGGGACAACGTGGGACAACGTGGGACAACGTGGGACACCGTTGGACACCGTTGGACACCGTTGGACACCGTTGGACATCGTTGGACACCGTGGGACAACGTGGGACAACGTGGGACAACGTGGGAAACCATGGAACAACGTGGGACAACGTGGGACACAGTTGGACATCGTTGGACAACGTGGGACAACGTGGGACAACGTGGGACAACGTGGGACAACGTGGGACAACGTGGGACAACGTGGGACACCGTTGGACACCGTGGGACACCGTTGGACACCGTTGGACATCGTTGGACACCGTGGGACAACGGGGGACAACGTGGGACAACGTGGGACAACGTGGGACAACGTGGGACAACGTGGGACAACGTGGGACAACGTGGGACAACGTGGGACAACGTGGGACAACGTGGGACATCGTGGGACAACGTGGGACAACGTGGGACAACGTGGGACAACGTGGGACACCGTTGGACAACGTGGGACACCGTTGGACATCGTTGGACACCGTGGGACAACGTGGGACAACGTGGGACAACGTGGGACAACGTGGGACAACGTGGGACAACGTGGGACACCGTTGGACACCGTGGGACAACGTGGGACAACGTGGGACCACGTGGGACAACGTGGGACAACGTGGGACAACGTGGGACAACGTGGGACATCGTGGGACAACGTGGGACAACGTGGGACAACGTGGGACAACGTGGGACACCGTTGGACACCGTTGGACACCGTTGGACACCGTTGGACATCGTTGGACACCGTGGGACAACGTGGGACAACGTGGGACAACGTGGGAAACCATGGAACAACGTGGGACAACGTGGGACCCCGTTGGACATCGTTGGACATCGTTGGACACCGTGGGACAACGTGGGACAACGTGGGAAAACGTGGGACAACGTGGGACACCGTTGGACATCGCTGGACACCGTTGGACATCGTTGGACACCGTGGGACAACGTGGGACAACGTGGGACAACGTGGGACAACGTGGGACAACGTGGGACAACGTGGGACAACGTGGGACAACGTGGGACAACGTGGGAAAACGTGGGAGAACGTGGGACACCGTTGGACATCGCTGGACACCGTTGGACATCGTTGGACACCGTGGGACAACGTGGGACAACGTGGGACATCGTGGGACAACGTGGGACAACGTGGGACAACGTGGGACATCGTGGGACACCGTGGGACAACGTGGGACAACGTGGGACAACGTGGGACAACGTCGGACAACGTGGGACAACGTGGGACATCGTGGGACAACGTGGGACAACGTGGGACAACGTGGGACAACGTGGGACAACGTGGGACACCGTTGGACACCGTGGGACACCGTTGGACACCGTTGGACATCGTTGGACACCGTGGGACAACGTGGGACAACGTGGGACAACGTGGGACAACGTGGGACATCGTGGGACAACGTGGGACAACGTGGGACAACGTGGGACAACGTGGGACATCGTGGGACAACGTGGGACAACGTGGGACAACGTGGGACATCGTGGGACAACGTGGGACAACGTGGGACAACGTGGGACAACGTGGGACACCGTTGGACACCGTTGGACACCGTTGGACACCGTTGGACATCGTTGGACACCGTGGGACAACGTGGGACAACGTGGGACAACGTGGGACAACGTGGGACAACGTGGGACAACGTGGGACATCGTGGGACAACGTGGGACAACGTGGGACAACGTGTGACAACGTGGGACAACGTGGGACAACGTGGGACAACGTGGGACAACGTGGGACAACGTGGGACACCGTTGGACACCGTGGGACACCGTTGGACACCGTTGGACATCGTTGGACACCGTGGGACAACGGGGGACAACGTGGGACAACGTGGGACAACGTGGGACAACGTGGGACAACGTGGGACAACGTGGGACAACGTGGGACAACGTGGGACAACGTGGGACAACGTGGGACAACGTGGGACAACGTGGGACAACGTGGGACAACGTGGGACAACGTGGGACAACGTGGGACAACGTGGGAAAACGTGGGACAACGTGGGACACCGTTGGACATCGCTGGACACCGTTGGACATCGTTGGACACCGTGGGACAACGTGGGACAACGTGGGACATCGTGGGACAACGTGGGACAACGTGGGACATCGTGGGACACCGTGGGACAACGTGGGACAACGTGGGACAACGTGGGACAACGTCGGACAACGTGGGACAACGTGGGACATCGTGGGACAACGTGGGACAACGTGGGACAACGTGGGACAACGTGGGACAACGTGGGACACCGTTGGACACCGTGGGACACCGTTGGACACCGTTGGACATCGTTGGACACCGTGGGACAACGTGGGACAACGTGGGACAACGTGGGACAACGTGGGACATCGTAGGACAACGTGGGACAACGTGGGACAACGTGGGACAACGTGGGACATCGTGGGACAACGTGCGACAACGTGGGACAACGTGGGACATCGTGGGACAACGTGGGACAACGTGGGACACCGTTGGACATCGCTGGACACCGTTGGACATCGTTGGACACCGTGGGACAACGTGGGACAACGTGGGACATCGTGGGACAACGTGGGACAACGTGGGACATCGTGGGACAACGTGGGACAACGTGGGACAACGTGGGACAACGTGGGACATCGTGGGACAACGTGGGACAACGTGTGACAACGTGGGACATCGTGGGACAACGTGGGACAACGTGGGACAACGTGGGACAACGTGGGACACCGTTGGACACCGTTGGACACCGTTGGACACCGTTGGACATCGTTGGACACCGTGGGACAACGTGGGACAACGTGGGACAACGTGGGACAACGTGGGACAACGTGGGACAACGTGGGACATCGTGGGACAACGTGGGACAACGTGGGACAACGTGGGACAACGTGGGACATCGTGGGACAACGTGGGACAACGTGGGACAACGTGGGACAACGTGGGACAACGTGGGACAACGTGGGACAACGTGGGACAACGTGGGACAACGTGGGACAACGTGGGACAACGTGGGAAAACGTGGGACAACGTGGGACACCGTTGGACATCGCTGGACACCGTTGGACATCGTTGGACACCGTGGGACAACGTGGGACAACGTGGGACATCGTGGGACAACGTGGGACAACGTGGGACATCGTTGGACATCGTTGGACACCGTTGGACATCGTTGGACACCGTTGGACATCGTTGGACATCGTTGGACATCGTGGGACACCGTTGGACATCGTTGGACATCGTTGGACACCGTTGGACATCGTTGGACATCGTTGGACATCGTTGGACACCGTTGGACACCGTTGGACACCGTTGGACATCGTTGGACACCGTGGGACAACGTGGGACAACGTGGGACAACGTGGGACAACGTGGGACAACGTGGGACAACGTGGGACATCGTGGGACAACGTGGGACAACGTGGGACAACGTGGGACACCGTTGGACACCGTTGGACACCGTTGGACACCGTTGGACATCGTTGGACACCGTGGGACAACGTGGGACAACGTGGGACAACGTGGGAAACCATGGAACAACGTGGGACAACGTGGGACACAGTTGGACATCGTTGGACAACGTGGGACAACGTGGGACAACGTGGGACAACGTGGGACAACGTGGGACAACGTGGGACAACGTGGGACACCGTTGGACACCGTGGGACACCGTTGGACACCGTTGGACATCGTTGGACACCGTGGGACAACGGGGGACAACGTGGGACAACGTGGGACAACGTGGGACAACGTGGGACAACGTGGGACAACGTGGGACAACGTGGGACAACGTGGGACAACGTGGGACAACGTGGGACAACGTGGGACAACGTGGGACAACGTGGGACAACGTGGGACAACGTGGGACACCGTTGGACAACGTGGGACACCGTTGGACATCGTTGGACACCGTGGGACAACGTGGGACAACGTGGGACAACGTGGGACAACGTGGGACAACGTGGGACAACGTGGGACAACGTGGGACACCGTTGGACACCGTGGGACAACGTGGGACAACGTGGGACCACGTGGGACAACGTGGGACAACGTGGGACAACGTGGGACAACGTGGGACATCGTGGGACAACGTGGGACAACGTGGGACAACGTGGGACAACGTGGGACACCGTGGGACACCGTTGGACACCGTTGGACACCGTTGGACATCGTTGGACACCGTGGGACAACGTGGGACAACGTGGGACAACGTGGGAAACCATGGAACAACGTGGGACAACGTGGGACCCCGTTGGACATCGTTGGACATCGTTGGACACCGTGGGACAACGTGGGACAACGTGGGAAAACGTGGGACAACGTGGGACACCGTTGGACATCGCTGGACACCGTTGGACATCGTTGGACACCGTGGGACAACGTGGGACAACGTGGGACAACGTGGGACAACGTGGGACAACGTGGGACAATGTGGGACAACGTGGGACAACGTGGGAAAACGTGGGACAACGTGGGACACCGTTGGACATCGCTGGACACCGTTGGACATCGTTGGACACCGTGGGACAACGTGGGACAACGTGGGACATCGTGGGACAACGTGGGACAACGTGGGACAACGTGGGACATCGTGGGACACCGTGGGACAACGTGAGACAACGTGGGACAACGTGGGACAACGTCGGACAACGTGGGACAACGTGGGACATCGTGGGACAACGTGGGACAACGTGGGACAACGTGGGACAACGTGGGACAACGTGGGACACCGTTGGACACCGTGGGACACCGTTGGACACCGTTGGACATCGTTGGACACCGTGGGACAACGTGGGACATCGTGGGACAACGTGGGACAACGTGGGACAACGTGGGACAACGTGGGACATCGTGGGACAACGTGGGACAACGTGGGACAACGTGGGACATCGTGGGACAACGTGGGACAACGTGGGACAACGTGGGACAACGTGGGACACCGTTGGACACCGTTGGACACCGTTGGACACCGTTGGACATCGTTGGACACCGTGGGACAACGTGGGACAACGTGGGACAACGTGGGACAACGTGGGACAACGTGGGACAACGTGGGACATCGTGGGACAACGTGGGACAACGTGGGACAACGTGGGACAACGTGGGACATCGTGGGACAACGTGGGACAACGTGGGACAACGTGGGACAACGTGGGACACCGTTGGACACCGTGGGACACCGTTGGACACCGTTGGACATCGTTGGACACCGTGGGACAACGGGGGACAACGTGGGACAACGTGGGACAACGTGGGACAACGTGGGACAACGTGGGACAACGTGGGACAACGTGGGACAACGTGGGACAACGTGGGACAACGTGGGACAACGTGGGACAACGTGGGACAACGTGGGACAACGTGGGACAACGTGGGACAACGTGGGACAACGTGGGAAAACGTGGGACAACGTGGGACACCGTTGGACATCGCTGGACACCGTTGGACATCGTTGGACACCGTGGGACAACGTGGGACAACGTGGGACATCGTGGGACAACGTGGGACAACGTGGGACATCGTGGGACACCGTGGGACAACGTGGGACAACGTGGGACAACGTGGGACAACGTCGGACAACGTGGGACAACGTGGGACATCGTGGGACAACGTGGGACAACGTGGGACAACGTGGGACAACGTGGGACAACGTGGGACACCGTTGGACACCGTGGGACACCGTTGGACACCGTTGGACATCGTTGGACACCGTGGGACAACGTGGGACAACGTGGGACAACGTGGGACAACGTGGGACATCGTAGGACAACGTGGGACAACGTGGGACAACGTGGGACAACGTGGGACATCGTGGGACAACGTGCGACAACGTGGGACAACGTGGGACATCGTGGGACAACGTGGGACAACGTGGGACACCGTTGGACATCGTTGGACACCGTTGGACATCGTTGGACACCGTGGGACAACGTGGGACAACGTGGGACATCGTGGGACAACGTGGGACAACGTGGGACATCGTGGGACAACGTGGGACAACGTGGGACAACGTGGGACAACGTGGGACATCGTGGGACAACGTGGGACAACGTGGGACAACGTGGGACATCGTGGGACAACGTGGGACAACGTGGGACAACGTGGGACAACGTGGGACACCGTTGGACACCGTTGGACACCGTTGGACACCGTTGGACATCGTTGGACACCGTGGGACAACGTGGGACAACGTGGGACAACGTGGGACAACGTGGGACAACGTGGGACAACGTGGGACATCGTGGGACAACGTGGGACAACGTGGGACAACGTGGGACAACGTGGGACATCGTGGGACAACGTGGGACAACGTGGGACAACGTGGGACAACGTGGGACAACGTGGGACAACGTGGGACAACGTGGGACAACGTGGGACAACGTGGGACAACGTGGGACAACGTGGGACAACGTGGGACAACGTGGGAAAACGTGGGACAACGTGGGACACCGTTGGACATCGCTGGACACCGTTGGACATCGTTGGACACCGTGGGACAACGTGGGACAACGTGGGACATCGTGGGACAACGTGGGACAACGTGGGACATCGTGGGACACCGTGGGACAACGTGGGACAACGTGGGACAACGTGGGACAACGTGGGACAACGTGGGACAACGTGGGACATCGTGGGACAACGTGGGACAACGTGGGACAACGTGGGACAACGTGGGACAACGTGGGACACCGTTGGACACCGTGGGACACCGTTGGACACCGTTGGACATCGTTGGACACCGTGGGACAACGTGGGACAACGTGGGACAACGTGGGACAACGTGGGACATCGTAGGACAACGTGGGACAACGTGGGACAACGTGGGACAACGTGGGACATCGTGGGACAACGTGCGACAACGTGGGACAACGTGGGACATCGTGGGACAACGTGGGACAACGTGGGACAACGTGGGACAACGTGGGACACCGTTGGACACCGTTGGACACCGTTGGACACCGTTGGACATCGTTGGACACCGTGGGACAACGTGGGACAACGTGGGACAACGTGGGAAACCATGGAACAACGTGGGACAACGTGGGACACCGTTGGACATCGTTGGACATCGTTGGACACCGTGGGACAACGTGGGACAACGTGGGACAACGTGGGACAACGTGGGACAACGTGGGACATCGTGGGACACCGTTGGACACCGTGGGACAACGTGGGACAACGTGGGACAACGTGGGACAACGTGGGACAACGTGGGACAACGTGGGACAACGTGGGACAACGTGGGACAACGTGGGACATCGTGCGACAACGTGGGACAACGTGGGACAACGTGGGACAACGTGGGACAACGTGGGACAACGTGGGACAACGTGGGACAACGTGGGACAACGTGGGACAACATGGGACAACGTGGGACAACGTGGCACAACGTGGGACACCGTTGGACATCGTTGGACAACGTGGGACAACGTGGGACAACGTGGGACAACGTGGGACAACGTGGGACAACGTGGGACAACGTGGGACACCGTTGGACATCGTTTTACATCGTTGGACACCGTGGGACAACGTGGGACAACGTGGGAAAACGTGGGACAACGTGGGACACCGTTGGACATCGCTGGACACCGTTGGACATCGTTGGACACCGTGGGACAACGTGGGACAACGTGGGACAACGTGGGACAACGTGGGACAACGTGGGACAACGTGGGACAACGTGGGACAACGTGGGACAACGTGGGACATCGTGGGACAACGTGGGACAACGTGGGACAACGTGGGACAACGTGGGACATCGTTGGACACCGTTGGACACCGTGGGACAACGTGGGACAACGTGGGACAACGTGGGACAACGTGGGACAACGTGGGACAACGTGGGACAACGTGGGACAACGTGGGACAACGTGGGACAACGTGGGACAACGTGGGACAACGTGGGACAACGTGGGACAACGTGGGACAACGTGGGACAACGTGGGACATCGTGGGACAACGTGGGACAACGTGGGACAACGTGGGACAACGTGGGACAACGTGGGACACCGTTGGACATCGTTGGACACCGTGGGACAACGTGGGACAACGTGGGACAACGTGGGACACCGTTGGACACCGTTGGACACCGTTGGACACCGTTGGACACCGTTGGACATCGTTGGACACCGTGGGACAACGTGGGACAACGTGGGACAACGTCGGAAACCATGGAACAACGTGGGACAACGTGGGACACCGTTGGACATCGTTGGACAACGTGGGACAACGTGGGACAACGTGGGACAACGTGGGACAACGTGGGACAACGTGGGACAACGTGGGACACCGTTGGACACCGTGGGACACCGTTGGACACCGTTGGACATCGTTGGACACCGTGGGACAACGTGGGACAACGTGGGACAACGTGGGACAACGTGGGACAACGTGGGACAACGTGGGACAACGTGGGACAACGTGGGACAACGTGGGACAACGTGGGACAACGTGGGACAACGTGGGACAACGTGGGACAACGTGGGACATCGTGGGACAACGTGGGACAACGTGGGACAACGTGGGACAACGTGGGACAACGTGGGACATCGTGGGACAACGTGGGACAACGTGGGACAACGTGGGACAACGTGGGACAACGTGGGACAACGTGGGACAACGTGGGACAACGTGGGACAACGTGGGAAAACGTGGGACAACGTGGGACACCGTTGGACATCGCTGGACACCGTTGGACATCGTTGGACACCGTGGGACAACGTGGGACAACGTGGGACATCGTGGGACAACGTGGGACAACGTGGGACAACGTGGGACACCGTGGGACATCGTGGGACATCGTGGGACAACGTGGGACAACGTGGGACAACGTGGGACACCGTTGGACAACGTGGGACACCGTTGGACATCGTTGGACACCGTGGGACAACGTGGGACAACGTGGGACCACGTGGGACAACGTGGGACAACGTGGGACAACGTGGGACAACGTGGGACAACGTGGGACAACGTGGGACAACGTGGGACACCGTTGGACACCGTTGGACATCGTTGGACATCGTTGGACATCGTGGGACACCGTTGGACATCGTTGGACATCGTTGGACACCGTTGGACATCGTTGGACACCGTTGGACATCGTTGGACATCGTTGGACATCGTGGGACACCGTTGGACATCGTTGGACATCGTTGGACACCGTTGGACATCGTTGGACATCGTTGGACATCGTTGGACACCGTTGGACACCGTTGGACACCTTTGGACATCGTTGGACACCGTGGGACAACGTGGGACAACGTGGGACAACGTGGGACAACGTGGGACAACGTGGGACAACGTGGGACATCGTGGGACAACGTGGGACAACGTGGGACAACGTGGGACACCGTTGGACACCGTTGGACACCGTTGGACACCGTTGGACATCGTTGGACACCGTGGGACAACGTGGGACAACGTGGGACAACGTGGGAAACCATGGAACAACGTGGGACAACGTGGGACACCGTTGGACATCGTTGGACAACGTGGGACAACGTGGGACAACGTGGGACAACGTGGGACAACGTGGGACAACGTGGGACACCGTTGGACACCGTGGGACACCGTTGGACACCGTTGGACATCGTTGGACACCGTGGGACAACGGGGGACAACGTGGGACAACGTGGGACAACGTGGGACAACGTGGGACAACGTGGGACAACGTGGGACATCGTGGGACAACGTGGGACAACGTGGGACAACGTGGGACACCGTTGGACACCGTTGGACACCGTTGGACACCGTTGGACATCGTTGGACACCGTGGGACAACGTGGGACAACGTGGGACAACGTGGGAAACCATGGAACAACATGGGACAACGTGGGACACCGTTGGACATCGTTGGACAACGTGGGACAACGTGGGACAACGTGGGACAACGTGGGACAACGTGGGACAACGTGGGACACCGTTGGACACCGTGGGACACCGTTGGACACCGTTGGACATCGTTGGACACCGTGGGACAACGGGGGACAACGTGGGACAACGTGGGACAACGTGGGACAACGTGGGACAACGTGGGACAACGTGGGACAACGTGGGACAACGTGGGACAACGTGGGACAACGTGGGACAACGTGGGACATCGTGGGACAACGTGGGACAACGTGGGACAACGTGGGACAACGTGGGACACCGTTGGACAACGTGGGACACCGTTGGACATCGTTGGACACCGTGGGACAACGTGGGACAACGTGGGACCACGTGGGACAACGTGGGACAACGTGGGACAACGTGGGACACCGTTGGACACCGTGGGACAACGTGGGACAACGTGGGACCACGTGGGACAACGTGGGACAACGTGGGACAACGTGGGACAACGTGGGACATCGTGGGACAACGTGGGACAACGTGGGACAACGTGGGACAACGTGGGACAACGTGGGACACCGTTGGACACCGTTGGACACCGTTGGACACCGTTGGACATCGTTGGACACCGTGGGACAACGTGGGACAACGTGGGACAACGTGGGACACCATGGAACAACGTGGGACAACGTGGGACACCGTTGGACATCGTTGGACATCGTTGGACACCGTGGGACAACGTGGGACAACGTGGGAAAACGTGGGACAACGTGGGACACCGTTGGACATCGCTGGACACCGTTGGACATCGTTGGACACCGTGGGACAACGTGGGACAACGTGGGACAACGTGGGACAACGTTGGACAACGTGGGACAACGTGGGACAACGTGGGACAACGTGGGAAAACGTGGGACAACGTGGGAAAACGTGGGACAACGTGGGACACCGTTTTACATCGCTGGACACCGTTGGACATCGTTGGACACAGTGGGACAACGTGGGACAACGTGGGACATCGTGGGACAACGTGGGACAACGTGGGACAACGTGGGACAACGTGGGACAACGTGGGACACCGTTGGACACCGTGGGACACCGTTGGACACCGTTGGACATCGTTGGACACCGTGGGACAACGTGGGACAACGTGGGACAACGTGGGACAACGTGGGACATCGTGGGACAACGTGGGACAACGTGGGACAACGTGGGACAACGTGGGACAACGTGGGACAACGTGGGACAACGTGGGACAACGTGGGACAACGTGGGACAACGTGGGACAACGTGGGACAACGTGGGACAACGTGGGACAACGTGGGAAAACGTGGGACAACGTGGGACACCGTTGGACACCGTGGGACAACGTGGGACAACGTGGGACAACGTGGGACAACGTGGGACATCGTGGGACAACGTGGGACAACGTGGGACAACGTGGGACAACGTGGGACAACGTGGGACAACGTGGGACAACGTGGGACAACGTGGGACAACGTGGGACAACGTGGGACAACGTGGGACAACGTGGGACAACGTGGGACAACGTGGGACAACGTGGGACAACGTGGGAAACCATGGAACAACGTGGGACAACGTGGGACACCGTTGGACATCGTTGGACAACGTGGGACAACGTGGGACAACGTGGGACAACGTGGGACAACGTGGGACAACGTGGGACAACGTGGGACACCGTTGGACACCGTGGGACACCGTTGGACACCGTTGGACATCGTTGGACACCGTGGGACAACGTGGGACAACGTGGGACAACGTGGGACAACGTGGGACAACGTGGGACAACGTGGGACAACGTGGGACAACGTGGGACAACGTGGGACAACGTGGGACAACGTGGGACATCGTGGGACAACGTGGGACAACGTGGGACAACGTGGGACAACGTGGGACAACGTGGGACAACGTGGGACAACGTGGGACAACGTGGGAAAACGTGGGACAACGTGGGACACCGTTGGACATCGCTGGACACCGTTGGACATCGTTGGACACCGTGGGACAACGTGGGACAACGTGGGACATCGTGGGACAACGTGGGACAACGTGGGACAACGTGGGACATCGTGGGACACCGTGGGACAACGTGGGACAACGTGGGACAACGTGGGACAACGTCGGACAACGTGGGACAACGTGGGACATCGTGGGACAACGTGGGACAACGTGGGACAACGTGGGACAACGTGGGACAACGTGGGACACCGTTGGACACCGTGGGACACCGTTGGACACCGTTGGACATCGTTGGACAACGTGGGACAACGTGGGACATCGTGGGACAACGTGGGACAACGTGGGACAACGTGGGACAACGTGGGACACCGTTGGACAACGTGGGACACCGTTGGACATCGTTGGACACCGTGGGACAACGTGGGACAACGTGGGACCACGTGGGACAACGTGGGACCACGTGGGACAACGTGGGACAACGTGGGACAACGTGGGACAACGTGGGACAACGTGGGACAACGTGGGACAACGTGGGACACCGTTGGACACCGTTGGACATCGTTGGACATCGTTGGACATCGTGGGACACCGTTGGACATCGTTGGACATCGTTGGACACCGTTGGACATCGTTGGACACCGTTGGACATCGTTGGACATCGTTGGACATCGTGGGACACCGTTGGACATCGTTGGACATCGTTGGACACCGTTGGACATCGTTGGACATCGTTGGACATCGTTGGACACCGTTGGACACCGTTGGACACCTTTGGACATCGTTGGACACCGTGGGACAACGTGGGACAACGTGGGACAACGTGGGACAACGTGGGACAACGTGGGACAACGTGGGACATCGTGGGACAGCGTGGGACAACGTGGGACAACGTGAGACACCGTTGGACACCGTTGGACACCGTACGACACCGTTGGACATCGTTGGACACCGTGGGACAACGTGGGACAACGTGGGACAACGTGGGAAACCATGGAACAACGTGGGACAACGTGGGACACCGTTGGACATCGTTGGACAACGTGGGACAACGTGGGACAACGTGGGACAACGTGGGACAACGTGGGACAACGTGGGACACCGTTGGACACCGTGGGACACCGTTGGACACCGTTGGACATCGTTGGACACCGTGGGACAACGGGGGACAACGTGGGACAACGTGGGACAACGTGGGACAACGTGGGACAACGTGGGACAACGTGGGACAACGTGGGACAACGTGGGACAACGTGGGACAACGTGGGACATCGTGGGACAACGTGGGACAACGTGGGACAACGTGGGACAACGTGGGACACCGTTGGACAACGTGGGACACCGTTGGACATCGTTGGACACCGTGGGACAACGTGGGACAACGTGGGACCACGTGGGACAACGTGGGACAACGTGGGACAACGTGGGACACCGTTGGACACCGTGGGACAACGTGGGACAACGTGGGACCACGTGGGACAACGTGGGACAACGTGGGACAACGTGGGACAACGTGGGACATCGTGGGACAACGTGGGACAACGTGGGACAATGTGGGACAACGTGGGACACCGTTGGACACCGTTGGACACCGTTGGACACCGTTGGACATCGTTGGACACCGTGGGACAACGTGGGACAACGTGGGACAACGTGGGAAACCATGGAACAACGTGGGACAACGTGGGACACCGTTGGACATCGTTGGACATCGTTGGACACCGTGGGACAACGTGGGACAACGTGGGAAAACGTGGGACAACGTGGGACACCGTTGGACATCGCTGGACACCGTGGGACACCGTTGGACACCGTTGGACATCGTTGGACACCGTGGGACAACGTGGGACAACGTGGGACAACGTGGGACAACGTGGGACAACGTGGGACAACGTGGGACAACGTGGGACAACGTGGGAAAACGTGGGACAACGTGGGACACCGTTGGACACCGTGGGACAACGTGGGACAACGTGGGACAACGTGGGACAACGTGGGACATCGTGGGACAACGTGGGACAACGTGGGACAACGTGGGACAACGTGGGACAACGTGGGACAACGTGGGACAACGTGGGACAACGTGGGACAACGTGGGACAACGTGGGACAACGTGGGACAACGTGGGACAACGTGGGACAACGTCGGACAACGTGGGACAACGTGGGACAACGTGGGACAACGTGGGACATCGTGGGACAACGTGGGACAACGTGGGACAACGTGGGACAACGTGGGACATCGTGGGACAACGTGGGACAACGTGGGACAACGTGGGACACCGTTGGACACCGTTGGACACCGTTGGACACCGTTGGACATCGTTGGACACCGTGGGACAACGTGGGACAACGTGGGACAACGTGGGAAACCACGGAACAACGTGGGACAACGTGGGACACCGTTGGACATCGTTTTACATCGTTGGACACCGTGGGACAACGTGGGACAACGTGGGAAAACGTGGGACAACGTGGGACACCGTTGGACACCGTTGGACACCGTTGGACATCGTTGGACACCGTGGGACAACGTGGGACAACGTGGGACAACGTGGGACAACGTGGGACAACGTGGGACAACGTGGGACAACGTGGGACAACGTGGGACAACGTGGGACATCGTGGGACAACGTGGGACAACGTGGGACAACGTGGGACAACGTGGGACATCGTTGGACACCGTTGGACACCGTGGGACAACGTGGGACAACGTGGGACAACGTGGGACAACGTGGGACAACGTGGGACAACGTGGGACAACGTGGGACAACGTGGGACAACGTGGGACAACGTGGGACAACGTGGGACAACGTGGGACAACGTGGGACAACGTGGGACAACGTGGGACAACGTGGGACAACGTGGGACAACGTGGGACATCGTGGGACAACGTGGGACAACGTGGGACAACGTGGGACAACGTGGGACAACGTGGGACACCGTTGGACATCGTTGGACACCGTGGGACAACGTGGGACAACGTGGGACAACGTGGGACACCGTTGGACACCGTTGGACACCGTTGGACACCGTTGGACACCGTTGGACATCGTTGGACACCGTGGGACAACGTGGGACAACGTGGGACAACGTCGGAAACCATGGAACAACGTGGGACAACGTGGGACACCGTTGGACATCGTTGGACAACGTGGGACAACGTGGGACAACGTGGGACAACGTGGGACAACGTGGGACAACGTGGGACAACGTGGGACACCGTGGGACACCGTGGGACACCGTTGGACACCGTTGGACATCGTTGGACACCGTGGGACAACGTGGGACAACGTGGGACAACGTGGGACAACGTGGGACAACGTGGGACAACGTGGGACAACGTGGGACAACGTGGGACAACGTGGGACAACGTGGGACAACGTGGGACAACGTGGGACAACGTGGGACAACGTGGGACATCGTGGGACAACGTGGGACAACGTGGGACAACGTGGGACAACGTGGGACAACGTGGGACATCGTGGGACAACGTGGGACAACGTGGGACAACGTGGGACAACGTGGGACAACGTGGGACAACGTGGGACAACGTGGGACAACGTGGGACAACGTGGGAAAACGTGGGACAACGTGGGACACCGTTGGACATCGCTGGACACCGTTGGACACCGTGGGACACCGTGGGACAACGTGGGACAACGTGGGACATCGTGGGACAACGTGGGACAACGTGGGACAACGTGGGACAACGTGGGACATCGTGGGACAACGTGGGACAACGTGGGACAACGTGGGACAACGTGGGACACCGTTGGACAACGTGGGACACCGTTGGACATCGTTGGACACCGTGGGACAACGTGGGACAACGTGGGACCACGTGGGACAACGTGGGACAACGTGGGACAACGTGGGACAACGTGGGACAACGTGGGACAACGTGGGACAACGTGGGACACCGTTGGACACCGTTGGACATCGTTGGACATCGTTGGACATCGTGGGACACCGTTGGACATCGTTGGACATCGTTGGACACCGTTGGACATCGTTGGACACCGTTGGACATCGTTGGACATCGTTGGACATCGTGGGACACCGTTGGACATCGTTGGACATCGTTGGACACCGTTGGACATCGTTGGACATCGTTGGACATCGTTGGACACCGTTGGACACCGTTGGACACCTTTGGACATCGTTGGACACCGTGGGACAACGTGGGACAACGTGGGACAACGTGGGACAACGTGGGACAACGTGGGACAACGTGGGACATCGTGGGACAACGTGGGACAACGTGGGACAACGTGGGACACCGTTGGACACCGTTGGACACCGTTGGACACCGTTGGACATCGTTGGACACCGTGGGACAACGTGGGACAACGTGGGACAACGTGGGAAACCATGGAACAACGTGGGACAACGTGGGACACCGTTGGACATCGTTGGACAACGTGGGACAACGTGGGACAACGTGGGACAACGTGGGACAACGTGGGACAACGTGGGACACCGTTGGACACCGTGGGACACCGTTGGACACCGTTGGACATCGTTGGACACCGTGGGACAACGGGGGACAACGTGGGACAACGTGGGACAACGTGGGACAACGTGGGACAACGTGGGACAACGTGGGACATCGTGGGACAACGTGGGACAACGTGGGACAACGTGGGACACCGTTGGACACCGTTGGACACCGTTGGACACCGTTGGACATCGTTGGACACCGTGGGACAACGTGGGACAACGTGGGACAACGTGGGAAACCATGGAACAACGTGGGACAACGTGGGACACCGTTGGACATCGTTGGACAACGTGGGACAACGTGGGACAACGTGGGACAACGTGGGACAACGTGGGACAACGTGGGACACCGTTGGACACCGTGGGACACCGTTGGACACCGTTGGACATCGTTGGACACCGTGGGACAACGGGGGACAACGTGGGACAACGTGGGACAACGTGGGACAACGTGGGACAACGTGGGACAACGTGGGACAACGTGGGACAACGTGGGACAACGTGGGACAACGTGGGACAACGTGGGACATCGTGGGACAACGTGGGACAACGTGGGACAACGTGGGACAACGTGGGACACCGTTGGACAACGTGGGACACCGTTGGACATCGTTGGACACCGTGGGACAACGTGGGACAACGTGGGACCACGTGGGACAACGTGGGACAACGTGGGACAACGTGGGACACCGTTGGACACCGTGGGACAACGTGGGACAACGTGGGACCACGTGGGACAACGTGGGACAACGTGGGACAACGTGGGACAACGTGGGACATCGTGGGACAACGTGGGACAACGTGGGACAACGTGGGACAACGTGGGACAACGTGGGACACCGTTGGACACCGTTGGACACCGTTGGACACCGTTGGACATCGTTGGACACCGTGGGACAACGTGGGACAACGTGGGACAACGTGGGAAACCATGGAACAACGTGGGACAACGTGGGACACCGTTGGACATCGTTGGACATCGTTGGACACCGTGGGACAACGTGGGACAACGTGGGAAAACGTGGGACAACGTGGGACACCGTTGGACATCGCTGGACACCGTTGGACATCGTTGGACACCGTGGGACAACGTGGGACAACGTGGGACAACGTGGGACAACGTTGGACAACGTGGGACAACGTGGGACAACGTGGGACAACGTGGGAAAACGTGGGACAACGTGGGAAAACGTGGGACAACGTGGGACACCGTTTTACATCGCTGGACACCGTTGGACATCGTTGGACACAGTGGGACAACGTGGGACAACGTGGGACATCGTGGGACAACGTGGGACAACGTGGGACAACGTGGGACAACGTGGGACAACGTGGGACACCGTTGGACACCGTGGGACACCGTTGGACACCGTTGGACATCGTTGGACACCGTGGGACAACGTGGGACAACGTGGGACAACGTGGGACAACGTGGGACATCGTGGGACAACGTGGGACAACGTGGGACAACGTGGGACAACGTGGGACAACGTGGGACAACGTGGGACAACGTGGGACAACGTGGGACAACGTGGGACAACGTGGGACAACGTGGGACAACGTGGGACAACGTGGGACAACGTGGGAAAACGTGGGACAACGTGGGACACCGTTGGACACCGTGGGACACCGTGGGACAACGTGGGACAACGTGGGACAACGTGGGACATCGTGGGACAACGTGGGACAACGTGGGACAACGTGGGACAACGTGGGACAACGTGGGACAACGTGGGACAACGTGGGACAACGTGGGACAACGTGGGACAACGTGGGACAACGTGGGACAACGTGGGACAACGTGGGACAACGTGGGACAACGTGGGACAACGTGGGAAACCATGGAACAACGTGGGACAACGTGGGACACCGTTGGACATCGTTGGACAACGTGGGACAACGTGGGACAACGTGGGACAACGTGGGACAACGTGGGACAACGTGGGACAACGTGGGACACCGTTGGACACCGTGGGACACCGTTGGACACCGTTGGACATCGTTGGACACCGTGGGACAACGTGGGACAACGTGGGACAACGTGGGACAACGTGGGACAACGTGGGACAACGTGGGACAACGTGGGACAACGTGGGACAACGTGGGACAACGTGGGACAACGTGGGACATCGTGGGACAACGTGGGACAACGTGGGACAACGTGGGACAACGTGGGACAACGTGGGACAACGTGGGACAACGTGGGACAACGTGGGAAAACGTGGGACAACGTGGGACACCGTTGGACATCGCTGGACACCGTTGGACATCGTTGGACACCGTGGGACAACGTGGGACAACGTGGGACATCGTGGGACAACGTGGGACAACGTGGGACAACGTGGGACATCGTGGGACACCGTGGGACAACGTGGGACAACGTGGGACAACGTGGGACAACGTCGGACAACGTGGGACAACGTGGGACATCGTGGGACAACGTGGGACAACGTGGGACAACGTGGGACAACGTGGGACAACGTGGGACACCGTTGGACACCGTGGGACACCGTTGGACACCGTTGGACATCGTTGGACAACGTGGGACAACGTGGGACATCGTGGGACAACGTGGGACAACGTGGGACAACGTGGGACAACGTGGGACACCGTTGGACAACGTGGGACACCGTTGGACATCGTTGGACACCGTGGGACAACGTGGGACAACGTGGGACAACGTGGGACAACGTGGGACAACGTGGGACAACGTGGGACAACGTGGGACAACGTGGGACAACGTGGGACAACGTGGGACACCGTTGGACACCGTTGGACATCGTTGGACATCGTTGGACATCGTGGGACACCGTTGGACATCGTTGGACATCGTTGGACACCGTTGGACATCGTTGGACACCGTTGGACATCGTTGGACATCGTTGGACATCGTGGGACACCGTTGGACATCGTTGGACATCGTTGGACACCGTTGGACATCGTTGGACATCGTTGGACATCGTTGGACACCGTTGGACACCGTTGGACACCTTTGGACATCGTTGGACACCGTGGGACAACGTGGGACAACGTGGGACAACGTGGGACAACGTGGGACAACGTGGGACAACGTGGGACATCGTGGGACAGCGTGGGACAACGTGGGACAACGTGGGACACCGTTGGACACCGTTGGACACCGTACGACACCGTTGGACATCGTTGGACACCGTGGGACAACGTGGGACAACGTGGGACAACGTGGGAAACCATGGAACAACGTGGGACAACGTGGGACACCGTTGGACATCGTTGGACAACGTGGGACAACGTGGGACAACGTGGGACAACGTGGGACAACGTGGGACAACGTGGGACACCGTTGGACACCGTGGGACACCGTTGGACACCGTTGGACATCGTTGGACACCGTGGGACAACGGGGGACAACGTGGGACAACGTGGGACAACGTGGGACAACGTGGGACAACGTGGGACAACGTGGGACAACGTGGGACAACGTGGGACAACGTGGGACAACGTGGGACATCGTGGGACAACGTGGGACAACGTGGGACAACGTGGGACAACGTGGGACACCGTTGGACAACGTGGGACACCGTTGGACATCGTTGGACACCGTGGGACAACGTGGGACAACGTGGGACCACGTGGGACAACGTGGGACAACGTGGGACAACGTGGGACACCGTTGGACACCGTGGGACAACGTGGGACAACGTGGGACCACGTGGGACAACGTGGGACAACGTGGGACAACGTGGGACAACGTGGGACATCGTGGGACAACGTGGGACAACGTGGGACAATGTGGGACAACGTGGGACACCGTTGGACACCGTTGGACACCGTTGGACACCGTTGGACATCGTTGGACACCGTGGGACAACGTGGGACAACGTGGGACAACGTGGGAAACCATGGAACAACGTGGGACAACGTGGGACACCGTTGGACATCGTTGGACATCGTTGGACACCGTGGGACAACGTGGGACAACGTGGGAAAACGTGGGACAACGTGGGACACCGTTGGACATCGCTGGACACCGTGGGACACCGTTGGACACCGTTGGACATCGTTGGACACCGTGGGACAACGTGGGACAACGTGGGACAACGTGGGACAACGTGGGACAACGTGGGACAACGTGGGACAACGTGGGACAACGTGGGAAAACGTGGGACAACGTGGGACACCGTTGGACACCGTGGGACAACGTGGGACAACGTGGGACAACGTGGGACAACGTGGGACATCGTGGGACAACGTGGGACAACGTGGGACAACGTGGGACAACGTGGGACAACGTGGGACAACGTGGGACAACGTGGGACAACGTGGGACAACGTGGGACAACGTGGGACAACGTGGGACAACGTGGGACAACGTGGGACAACGTGGGACAACATGGGAAAACGTGGGACAACGTGGGACACCGTTGGACATCGCTGGACACCGTTGGACAACGTGGGACACCGTTGGACATCGTTGGACACCGTGGGACAACGTGGGAAACCATGGAACAACGTGGGACAACGTGGGACACCGTTGGACATCGTTGGACATCGTTGGACACCGTGGGACAACGTGGGACAACGTGGGAAAACGTGGGACAACGTGGGACACCGTTGGACATCGCTGGACACCGTGGGACACCGTTGGACACCGTTGGACATCGTTGGACACCGTGGGACAACGTGGGACAACGTGGGACAACGTGGGACAACGTGGGACATCGTGGGACAACGTGGGACAACGTGGGACAACGTGGGACAACGTGGGACAACGTGGGACAACGTGGGACACCGTTGGACACCGTTGGACACCGTTGGACACCGTTGGACATCGTTGGACACCGTGGGACAACGTGGGACAACGTGGGACAACGTGGGAAACCATGGAACAACGTGGGACAACGTGGGACACCGTTGGACATCGTTGGACATCGTTGGACACCGTGGGACAACGTGGGACAACGTGGGAAAACGTTGGACAACGTGGGACAACGTGGGACAACGTGGGACATCGTGGGACACCGTGGGACAACGTGGGACAACGTGGGACAACGTGGGACAACGTCGGACAACGTGGGACAACGTGGGACATCGTGGGACAACGTGGGACAACGTGGGACAACGTGGGACAACGTGGGACAACGTGGGACACCGTTGGACACCGTGGGACACCGTTGGACACCGTTGGACATCGTTGGACACCGTGGGACAACGTGGGACAACGTGGGACAACGTGGGACAACGTGGGACATCGTGGGACAACGTGGGACAACGTGGGACAACGTGGGACAACGTGGGACAACGTGGGACAACGTGGGACAACGTGGGACAACGTGGGACAACGTGGGACAACGTGGGACAACGTGGGACAACGTGGGACAACGTGGGACAACGTGGGACAACGTGGGAAAACGTGGGACAACGTGGGACACCGTTGGACACCGTGGGACAACGTGGGACAACGTGGGACAACGTGGGACAACGTGGGACATCGTGGGACAACGTGGGACAACGTGGGACAACGTGGGACAACGTGGGACAACGTGGGACAACGTGGGACAACGTGGGACAACGTGGGACAACGTGGGACAACGTGGGACAACGTGGGACAACGTGGGACAACGTGGGACAACGTGGGACAACATGGGAAAACGTGGGACAACGTGGGACACCGTTGGACATCGCTGGACACCGTTGGACAACGTGGGACACCGTTGGACATCGTTGGACACCGTGGGACAACGTGGGACAACGTGGGACCACGTGGGACAACGTGGGACAACGTGGGACAACGTGGGACAACGTGGGACAACGTGGGACAACGTGGGACAACGTGGGACACCGTTGGACACCGTTGGACATCGTTGGACATCGTTGGACATCGTGGGACACCGTTGGACATCGTTGGACATCGTTGGACACCGTTGGACATCGTTGGACATCGTTGGACATCGTGGGACACCGTTGGACATCGTTGGACATCGTTGGACACCGTTGGACATCGTTGGACACCGTTGGACATCGTTGGACATCGTGGGACACCGTTGGACATCGTTGGACATCGTTGGACACCGTTGGACATCGTTGGACATCGTTGGACATCGTTGGACACCGTTGGACACCGTTGGACACCTTTGGACACCGTTGGACACCGTTGGACATCGTTGGACACCGTGGGACAACGTGGGACAACGTGGGACAACGTGGGAAACCATGGAACAACGTGGGACAACGTGGGACACCGTTGGACATCGTTGGACAACGTGGGACAACGTGGGACAACGTGGGACAACGTGGGACAACGTGGGACAACGTGGGACACCGTTGGACACCGTGGGACAACGTGGGACAACGTGGGACAACGTGGGACACCGTTGGACACCGTTGGACACCGTTGGACACCGTTGGACATCGTTGGACACCGTGGGACAACGTGGGACAACGTGGGACAACGTGGGAAACCATGGAACAACGTGGGACAACGTGGGACACCGTTGGACATCGTTGGACACCGTGGGACAACGTGGGACAACGTGGGACCACGTGGGACAACGTGGGACAACGTGGGACAACGTGGGACACCGTTGGACACCGTGGGACAACGTGGGACAACGTGGGACCACGTGGGACAACGTGGGACAACGTGGGACAACGTGGGACAACGTGGGACATCGTGGGACAACGTGGGACAACGTGGGACAACGTGGGACAACGTGGGACAACGTGGGACACCGTTGGACACCGTTGGACACCGTTGGACACCGTTGGACATCGTTGGACACCGTGGGACAACGTGGGACAACGTGGGACAACGTGGGAAACCATGGAACAACGTGGGACAACGTGGGACACCGTTGGACATCGTTGGACACCGTGGGACAACGTGGGACAACGTGGGACATCGTGGGACAACGTTGGACAACGTGGGACAACGTGGGACATCGTGGGACACCGTGGGACAACGTGGGACAACGTGGGACAACGTGGGACAACGTCGGACAACGTGGGACAACGTGGGACATCGTGGGACAACGTGGGACAACGTGGGACAACGTGGGACAACGTGGGACAACGTGGGACAACGTGGGACACCGTTGGACACCGTGGGACACCGTTGGACACCGTTGGACATCGTTGGACACCGTGGGACAACGTGGGACAACGTGGGACAACGTGGGACAACGTGGGACATCGTGGGACAACGTGGGACAACGTGGGACAACGTGGGACAACGTGGGACAACGTGGGACAACGTGGGACAACGTGGGACAACGTGGGACAACGTGGGACAACGTGGGACAACGTGGGACAACGTGGGACAACGTGGGACAACGTGGGAAAACGTGGGACAACGTGGGACACCGTTGGACACCGTGGGACAACGTGGGACAACGTGGGACAACGTGGGACAACGTGGGACATCGTGGGACAACGTGGGACAACGTGGGACAACGTGGGACACCGTTGGACATCGTTGGACATCGTTGGACATCGTGGGACACCGTTGGACATCGTTGGACATCGTTGGACACCGTTGGACATCGTTGGACACCGTTGGACATCGTTGGACATCGTTGGACATCGTGGGACACCGTTGGACATCGTTGGACATCGTTGGACACCGTTGGACATCGTTGGACATCGTTGGACATCGTTGGACACCGTTGGACACCGTTGGACACCGTTGGACATCGTTGGACACCGTTGGACATCGTTGGACACCGTGGGACAACGTGGGACAACGTGGGACAACGTGGGAAACCATGGAACAACGTGGGACAACGTGGGACACCGTTGGACATCGTTGGACAACGTGGGACAACGTGGGACAACGTGGGACAACGTGGGACAACGTGGGACAACGTGGGACACCGTTGGACACCGTGGGACACCGTTGGACACCGTTGGACATCGTTGGACACCGTGGGACAACGGGGGACAACGTGGGACAACGTGGGACAACGTGGGACAACGTGGGACAACGTGGGACAACGTGGGACAACGTGGGACATCGTGGGACAACGTGGGACAACGTGGGACAACGTGGGACAACGTGGGACACCGTTGGACAACGTGGGACTCCGTTGGACATCGTTGGACACCGTGGGACAACGTGGGACAACGTGGGACCACGTGGGACAACGTGGGACAACGTGGGACAACGTGGGACACCGTTGGACACCGTGGGACAACGTGGGACAACGTGGGACCACGTGGGACAACGTGGGACAACGTGGGACAACGTGGGACAACGTGGGACATCGTGGGACAACGTGGGACAACGTGGGACAACGTGGGACAACGTGGGACAACGTGGGACACCGTTGGACACCGTTGGACACCGTTGGACAACGTTGGACATCGTTGGACACCGTGGGACAACGTGGGACAACGTGGGACAACGTGGGAAACCATGGAACAACGTGGGACAACGTGGGACACCGTTGGACATCGTTGGACATCGTTGGACACCGTGGGACAACGTGGGACAACGTGGGAAAACGTGGGACAACGTGGGACACCGTTGGACATCGCTGGACACCGTTGGACATCGTTGGACACCGTGGGACAACGTGGGACAACGTGGGACAACGTGGGACAACGTGGGACAACGTGGGACAACGTGGGACAACGTGGGACAACGTGGGAAAACGTGGGACAACGTGGGACACCGTTGGACATCGCTGGACACCGTTGGACATCGTTGGACACCGTGGGACAACGTGGGACAACGTGGGACATCGTGGGACAACGTGGGACAACGTGGGACAACGTGGGACATCGTGGGACACCGTGGGACAACGTGGGACAACGTGGGACACCGTTGGACACCGTGGGACACCGTTGGACACCGTTGGACATCGTTGGACACCGTGGGACAACGTGGGACAACGTGGGACAACGTGGGACAACGTGGGACATCGTGGGACAACGTGGGACAACGTGGGACAACGTGGGACAACGTGGGACAACGTGGGACAACGTGGGACAACGTGGGACAACGTGGGACAACGTGGGACAACGTGGGACAACGTGGGACAACGTGGGACAACGTGGGACAACGTGGGACAACGTGGGAAAACGTGGGACAACGTGGGACACCGTTGGACACCGTGGGACAACGTGGGACAACGTGGGACAACGTGGGACAACGTGGGACATCGTGGGACAACGTGGGACAACGTGGGACAACGTGGGACAACGTGGGACAACGTGGGACAACGTGGGACAACGTGGGACAACGTGGGACAACGTGGGACAACGTGGGACAACGTGGGACAACGTGGGACAACGTGGGACAACGTGGGAAAACGTGGGACAACGTGGGACACCGTTGGACATCGCTGGACACCGTTGGACATCGTTGGACACCGTGGGACAACGTGGGACAACGTGGGACATCGTGGGACAACGTGGGACAACGTGGGACATCGTGGGACAACGTGGGACAACGTGGGACAACGTGGGACAACGTGGGACACCGTTGGACATCGCGGGACACCGTTGGACATCGTTGGACACCGTGGGACAACGTGGGACAACGTGGGACAACGTGGGACAACGTGGGACAACGTGGGACAACGTGGGACAACGTGGGACATCGTGGGACAACGTGGGACAACGTGGGACAACGTGGGACAACGTGGGACACCGTTGGACATCGCTGGACACCGTTGGACATCGTTGGACACCGTGGGACAACGTGGGACAACGTGGGACATCGTGGGACAACGTGGGACAACGTGGGACAACGTGGGACAACGTGGGACAACGTGGGACATCGTTGGACACCGTTGGACACCGTGGGACAACGTGGGACAACGTGGGACAACGTGGGACAACGTGGGACAACGTGGGACAACGTGGGACAACGTGGGACAACGTGGGACAACGTGGGACAACGTGGGACAACGTGGGACAACGTGGGACAACGTGGGACAACGTGGGACAACGTGGGACAACGTGGGACAACGTGGGACATCGTGGGACAACGTGGGACAACGTGGGACAACGTGGGACAACGTGGGACACCGTTGGACAACGTGGGACACCGTTGGACATCGTTGGACACCGTGGGACAACGTGGGACAACGTGGGACAACGTGGGACATCGTGGGACAACGTGGGACAACGTGGGACAACGTGGGACAACGTGGGACAACGTGGGACACCGTTGGACACCGTTGGACACCGTTGGACACCGTTGGACATCGTTGGACACCGTGGGACAACGTGGGACAACGTGGGACAACGTGGGAAACCATGGAACAACGTGGGACAACGTGGGACACCGTTGGACATCGCTGGACATCGTTGGACACCGTGGGACAACGTGGGACAACGTGGGAAAACGTGGGACAACGTGGGACACCGTTGGACATCGCTGGACACCGTTGGACATCGTTGGACACCGTGGGACAACGTGGGACAACGTGGGACAACGTGGGACAACGTGGGACAACGTGGGACAACGTGGGACAACGTGGGACAACGTGGGACATCGTTGGACACCGTTGGACACCGTGGGACAACGTGGGACAACGTGGGACAACGTGGGACAACGTGGGACAACGTGGGACAACGTGGGACAACGTGGGACAACGTGGGACAACGTGGGACAACGTGGGACAACGTGGGACAACGTGGGACAACGTGGGACAACGTGGGACAACGTGGGACATCGTGGGACAACGTGGGACACCGTTGGACATCGCTGGACACCGTTGGACATCGTTGGACACCGTGGGACAACGTGGGACAACGTGGGACAACGTGGGACAACGTGGGACAACGTGGGACAACGTGGGACAACGTGGGACATCGTTGGACACCGTTGGACACCGTGGGACAACGTGGGACAACGTGGGACAACGTGGGACAACGTGGGACAACGTGGGACACCGTTGGACAACGTGGGACACCGTTGGACATCGTTGGACACCGTGGGACAACGTGGGACAACGTGGGACCACGTGGGACAACGTGGGACAACGTGGGACAACGTGGGACAACGTGGGACAACGTGGGACAACGTGGGACAACGTGGGACAACGTGGGACATCGTGGGACAACGTGGGACAACGTGGGACAACGTGGGACAACGTGGGACAACGTGGGACACCGTTGGACATCGTTGGACACCGTGGGACACCGTGGGACAACGTGGGACAAGGTGGGACAACGTGGGACAACGTGGGACAACGTGGGAAACCATGGAACAACGTGGGACAACGTGGGACACCGTTGGACATCGTTGGACAACGTGGGACAACGTGGGACAACGTGGGACAACGTGGGACAACGTGGGAAAACGTGGGACAACGTGGGACACCGTTGGACATCGCTGGACACCGTTGGACATCGTTGGACACCGTGGGACAACGTGGGACAACGTGGGACAACGTGGGACAACGTGGGACAACGTGGGACAACGTGGGACAACGTGGGACAACGTGGGACAACGTGGGACAACGTGGGACAACGTGGGACAACGTGGGACAACGTGGGACAACGTGGGACAACGTGGGACATCGTTGGACACCGTTGGACACCGTGGGACAACGTGGGACAACGTCGGACAACGTGGGACAACGTGGGACAACGTGGGACAACGTGGGACAACGTGGGACAACGTGGGACAACGTGGGACACCGTTGGACACCGTGGGACACCGTTGGACACCGTTGGACATCGTTGGACACCGTGGGACAACGTGGGACAACGTGGGACAACGTGGGACAACGTGGGACAACGTGGGACAACGTGGGACAACGTGGGACAACGTGGGACAACGTGGGACAACGTGGGACAACGTGGGACACCGTTGGACAACGTGGGACACCGTTGGACATCGTTGGACACCGTGGGACAACGTGGGACAACGTGGGACAACGTGGGACAACGTGGGACAACGTGGGACACCGTTGGACATCGTTGGACATCGTTGGACATCGTTGGACACCGTTGGACACCGTTGGACACCGTTGGACATCGTTGGACACCGTGGGACAACGTGGGACAACGTGGGACAACGTGGGACAACGTGGGACAACGTGGGACATCGTGGGACAACGTGGGACAACGTGGGACAACGTGGGACAACGTGGGACAACGTGGGACACCGTTGGACAACGTGGGACAACGTGGGACAACGTGGGACAACGTGGGACAACGTGGGACACCGTTGGACATCGTTGGACATCGTTGGACATCGTTGGACACCGTTGGACACCGTTGGACACCGTTGGACACCGTTGGACACCGTTGGACATCGGTGGACATCGTGGGACACCGTTGGACAACGTGGGACAACGTGGGACAACGTGGGACAACGTGGGACACCGTTGGACACCGTGGGACACCGTTGGACAACGTGGGACAACGTGGGACAACGTGGGACAACGTGGGACAACGTGGGACACCGTTGGACACCGTGGGACACCGTTGGACACCGTTGGACATCGTTGGACACCGTGGGACAACGTGGGACAACGTGGGACAACGTGGGACAACGTGGGACACCGTTGGACATCGTTGGACACCGTTGGACATCGTTGGACACCGTGGGACACCGTTGGACACCGTTGGACACCGTTGGACACCGTTGGACACCGTTGGACACCGTTGGACATCGTTGGACACCGCGGGACAACGTGGGACAACGTGGGACAACGTGGGACAACGTGGGACAACGTGGGACAACGTGGGACATCGTGGGACAACGTGGGACAACGTGGGACAACGTGGGACAACGTGGGACAACGTGGGACACCGTTGGACAACGTGGGACACCGTTGGACACCGTTGGACATCGTTGGACACCGTTGGACACCGTGGGACAACGTGGGACAACGTGGGACAACGTGGGACAACGTGGGACAACGTGGGACAACGTGGGACAACGTGGGACACCGTTGGACATCGTTGGACACCGTTGGACATCGTTGGACACCGTGGGACAACGTGGGACAACGTGGGACAACGTGGGAAACCATGGAACAACGTGGGACAACGTGGGACACCGTTGGACATCGTTGGACAACGTGGGACAACGTGGGACAACGTGGGACAACGTGGGACACCGTTGGACACCGTGGGACAACGTGGGACAACGTGGGACAACGTGGGACACCGTTGGACATCGTTGGACATCGTTGGACATCGTTGGACACCGTTGGACACCGTTGGACACCGTTGGACACCGTTGGACACCGTTGGACATCGGTGGACATCGTGGGACACCGTTGGACAACGTGGGACAACGTGGGACAACGTGGGACAACGTGGGACAACGTGGGACAACGTGGGACAACGTGGGACAACGTGGGACACCGTTGGACATCGTTGGACACCGTTGGACATCGTTGGACACCGTGGGACAACGTGGGACAACGTGGGACAACGTGGGAAACCATGGAACAACGTGGGACAACGTGGGACACCGTTGGACATCGTTGGACAACGTGGGACAACGTGGGACAACGTGGGACAACGTGGGACAACGTGGGACAACGTGGGACACCGTTGGACAACGTGGGACAACGTGGGACAACGTGGGACAACGTGGGACAACGTGGGACACCGTTGGACACCGTGGGACAACGTGGGACAACGTGGGACAACGTGGGACAACGTGGGACACCGTTGGACACCGTGGGACACCGTTGGACACCGTTGGACATCGTTGGACACCGTGGGACAACGTGGGACAACGTGGGACAACGTGGGACAACGTGGGACACCGTTGGACATCGTTGGACACCGTTGGACATCGTTGGACACCGTGGGACACCGTTGGACACCGTTGGACACCGTTGGACATCGGTGGACATCGTGGGACACCGTTGGACACCGTTGGACATCGTTGGACACCGTTGGACACCGTGGGACAACTTGGGACAACGTGGGACAACGTGGGACACCGTTGGACACCGTGGGACACCGTTGGACACCGTTGGACATCGTTGGACACCGTGGGACAACGTGGGACAACGTGGGAAACCATGGAACAACGTGGGACAACGTGGGACACCGTTGGACACCGTTGGACATCGTTGGACACCGTTGGACACCGTGGGACAACGTGGGACAACGTGGGACAACGTGGGACAACGTGGGACAACGTAGGACAACGTGGGACAACGTGGGACACCGTTGGACATCGTTGGACAACGTGGGACATCGTGGGACAACGTGGGACAACGTGGGACAACGTGGGACAACGTGGGACAACGTGGGACAACGTGGGACAACGTGGGACAACGTGGGACAACGTGGGACACCGTGGGACATCGTTGGACACCGTTGGACATCGTTGGACACCGTGGGACAACGTGGGACAACGTGGGACACCGTTGGACACCGTGGGACACCGTTGGACAACGTCGGACAACGTGGGACAACGTGGGACAACGTGGGACAACGTGGGACAACGTGGGACAACGTGGGACAACGTGGGACAACGTGGGACAACGTGGGACAACGTGGGACAACGTGGGACACCGTTGGGCATCGTTGGACACCGTGGGACAACGTGGGACAACGTGGGACAACGTGGGACAACGTGGGACAACGTGGGACACCGTTGGACATCGTTGGACATCGTTGGACATCGTGGGACACCGTTGGACATCGTTGGACATCGTTGGACACCGTTGGACACCGTTGGACACCGTGGGACAACGTGGGACAACGTGGGACAACGTGGGACAACGTGGGACAACGTGGGACAACGTGGGACAACGTGGGACAACGTGGGACAACGTGGGACAACGTGGGACAACGTGGGACAACGTGGTACAACGTGGGACAACGTGGGACAACGTGGGACAACGTGGGACACCGTTGGACAACGTGGGACACCGTTGGACATCGTTGGACACCGTGGGACAACGTGGGACAACGTGGGACACCGTTGGACATCGTTGGACACCGTGGGACAACGTGGGACAACGTGGGACACCGTTGGACACCGTGGGACAACGTGGGACAACGTGGGACAACGTGGGACAACGTGGGACAACATGGGACAACGTGGGACAACGTGGGACAACGTGGGACAACGTGGGACAACGTGGGACATCGTGGGACAACGTGGGACAACGTGGGACAACGTGGGACAACGTGGGACAACGTGGGACAACGTGGGACAACGTGGGACATCGTGGGACAACGTGGGACAACGTGGGACAACGAGGGACAACGTGGGACAACGTGGGACACCGTTGGACAACGTGGGACACCGTTGGACATCGTTGGACACCGTGGGACAACGTGGGACAACGTGGGACAACGTGGGACAACGTGGGACAACGTGGGACACCGTTGGACATCGTTGGACACCGTGGGACACCGTTGGACACAGTTGGACACCGTTGGACATCGGTGGACATCGTGGGACACCGTTGGACACCGTTGGACACCGTTGGACACATTTGGACACCGTGGGACAACGTGGGACAACGTGGGACAACGTGGGACAACGTGGGACAACGTGGGACAACGTGGGACAACGTGGGACAACGTGGGACAACGTGGGACAACGTGGGACAACGTGGTACAACGTGGGACAACGTGGGACAACGTGGGACAACGTGGGACACCGTTGGACAACGTGGGACACCGTTGGACATCGTTGGACACCGTGGGACAACGTGGGACAACGTGGGACACCGTTGGACACCGTTGGACATCGTTGGACATCGTTGGACATCGTGGGACACCGTTGGACATCGTTGGACACCGTTGGACATCGTTGGACACCGTGGGACAACGTGGGACAACGTGGGACAACGTGGGACACCGTTGGACATCGTTGGACACCGTTGGACATCGTTGGACACCGTGGGACAACGTGGGACAACGTGGGACAACGTGGGACACCGTTGGACATCGTTGGACACCGTTGGACATCGTTGGACACCGTGGGACACCGTTGGACACCGTTGGACACCGTTGGACATCGGTGGACATCGTGGGACAACGTGGGAAACCATGGAACAACGTGGGACAACGTGGGACAACGTGGGACAACGTGGGACAACGTGGGACAACGTGGGACACCGTTGGACATCGTTGGACAACGTGGGACATCGTGGGACAACGTGGGACAACGTGGGACAACGTGGGACAACGTGGGACACCGTTGGACACCGTGGGACACCGTTGGACACCGTTGGACACCGTGGGACACCGTTGGACACCGTTGGACATCGTTGGACACCGTTGGACACCGTTGGACACCGTTGGACACCGTGGGATAACGTGGGACAACGTGGGACAACGTGGGACAACGTGGGACAACGTGGGACAACGTGGGACAACGTGGGACAACGTGGGACAACGTGGGACACCGTTGGACACCGTGGGACACCGTTGGACACCGTGGGACACCGTTGGACAACGTGGGACAACGTGGGACAACGTGGGACAACGTGGGACAACGTGGGACAACGTGGGACAACGTGGGACAACGTGGGACAACGTGGGACACCGTTGGACACCGTGGGACACCGTTGGACACCGTTGGACATCGTTGGACACCGTGGGACAACGTGGGACAACGTGGGAAACCATGGAACAACGTGGGACAACGTGGGACAACGTGGGACAACGTGGGACAACGTGGGACACCGTTGGACATCGTTGGACACCGTGGGACAACGTGGGACAACGTGGGACACCGTTGGACACCGTTGGACATCGTTGGACACCGTTGGACACCGTGGGACAACGTGGGACAACGTGGGACAACGTGGGACAACGTGGGACAACGTAGGACAACGTGGGACAACGTGGGACACCGTTGGACATCGTTGGACAACGTGGGACATCGTGGGACAACGTGGGACAACGTGGGACAACGTGGGACAACGTGGGACACCGTTGGACACCGTGGGACACCGTTGGACACCGTTGGACACCGTGGGACACCGTTGGACACCGTTGGACATCGTTGGACACCGTTGGACACCGTTGGACACCGTTGGACACCGTTGGACACCGTTGGACACCGTTGGACACCGTGGGACAACGTGGGACAACGTGGGACACCGTTGGACACCGTGGGACAACGTGGGACAACGTGGGACAACGTGGGACAACGTGGGACAACGTGGGACAACGTAGGTCAACGTGGGACTACGTGGGACACCGTTGGACATCGTTGGACAACGTGGGACATCGTGGGACAACGTGGGACAACGTGGGACAACGTGGGACAACGTGGGACAACGTGGGACAACGTGGGACAACGTGGGACAACGTGGGACAACGTGGGACACCGTTGGACACCGTGGGACACCGTTGGACACCGTGGGACACCGTTGGACACCGTTGGACATCGTTGGACACCGTGGGACAACGTGGGACAACGTGGGACACCGTTGGACATCGTTGGACAACGTGGGACATCGTGGGACAACGTGGGACAACGTGGGACAACGTGGGACAACGTGGGACAACGTGGGACAACGTGGGACAACGTGGGACAACGTGGGACAACGTGGGACAACGTGGGACAACGTGGGACAACGTGGGACAACGTGGGACAACGTGGGACACCGTGGGACACCGTTGGACACCGTTGGATATCGTTGGACACCGTGGGACAACGTGGGACAACGTGGGACACTGTTGGACACCGTGGGACAACGTGGGACAACGTGGGACAACGTGGGACAACGTGGGACAACATGGGACAACGTGGGACAACGTGGGACAACGTGGGACAACGTGGGACAACGTGGGACATCGTGGGACAACGTGGGACAACGTGGGACAACGTGGGACAACGTGGGACAACGTGGGACAACGTGGGACAACGTGGGACATCGTGAGACAACGTGGGACAACGTGGGACAACGAGGGACAACGTGGGACAACGTGGGACACCGTTGGACAACGTGGGACACCGTTGGACATCGTTGGACACCGTGGGACAACGTGGGACAACGTGGGACAACGTGGGACAACGTGGGACAACGTGGGACACCGTTGGACATCGTTGGACACCGTGGGACACCGTTGGACACAGTTGGACACCGTTGGACATCGGTGGACATCGTGGGACACCGTTGGACACCGTTGGACACCGTTGGACACATTTGGACACCGTGGGACAACGTGGGACAACGTGGGACAACGTGGGACAACGTGGGACAACGTGGGACAACGTGGGACAACGTGGGACAACGTGGGACAACGTGGGACAACGTGGGACAACGTGGGACAACGTGGGACAACGTGGGACAACGTGGGACAACGTGGGACAACGTGGGACAACGTGGGACAACGTGGGACAACGTGGGACAACGTGGGACAACGTGGGACATCGTGGGACAACGTGGGACACCGTTGGACACCGTGGGACAACGTGGGACAACGTGGGACAACGTGGGACACCGTTGGACATCGTTGGACATCGTTGGACATCGTTGGACACCGTTGGACACCGTTGGACACCGTTGGACACCGTTGCACACCGTTGGACATCGGTGGACATCGTGGGACACCGTTGGACAACGTGGGACAACGTGGGACAACGTGGGACAACGTGGGACACCGTTGGACACCGTGGGACACCGTTGGACAACGTGGGACAACGTGGGACAACGTGGGACAACGTGGGACAACGTGGGACACCGTTGGACACCGTGGGACACCGTTGGACACCGTTGGACATCGTTGGACACCGTGGGACAACGTGGGACAACGTGGGACAACGTGGGACAACGTGGGACACCGTTGGACATCGTTGGACACCGTTGGACATCGTTGGACACCGTGGGACACCGTTGGACACCGTTGGACACCGTTGGACATCGGTGGACATCGTGGGACACCGTTGGACACCGTTGGACATCGTTGGACACCGTTGGACACCGTGGGACAACTTGGGACAACGTGGGACAACGTGGGACACCGTTGGACACCGTGGGACACCGTTGGACACCGTTGGACATCGTTGGACACCGTGGGACAACGTGGGACAACGTGGGAAACCATGGAACAACGTGGGACAACGTGGGACACCGTTGGACACCGTTGGACATCGTTGGACATCGTTGGACACCGTGGGACAACGTGGGACAACGTGGGACAACGTGGGACAACGTGGGACAACGTAGGACAACGTGGGACAACGTGGGACACCGTTGGACATCGTTGGACAACGTGGGACATCGTGGGACAACGTGGGACAACGTGGGACAACGTGGGACAACGTGGGACAACGTGGGACAACGTGGGACAACGTGGGACAACGTGGGACACCGTGGGACATCGTTGGACACCGTTGGACATCGTTGGACACCGTGGGACAACGTGGGACAACGTGGGACACCGTTGGACACCGTGGGACACCGTTGGACAACGTGGGACAACGTGGGACAACGTGGGACAACGTGGGACAACGTGGGACAACGTGGGACAACGTGGGACAACGTGGGACAACGTGGGACAACGTGGGACAACGTGGGACAACGTGGGACAACGTGGGACAACGTGGGACAACGTGGGACAACGTGGGACAACGTGGGACAACGTGGGACAACGTGGGACAACGTGGGACACCGTTGGGCATCGTTGGACACCGTGGGACAACGTGGGACAACGTGGGACAACGTGGGACAACGTGGGACAACGTGGGACAACGTGGGACAACGTGGGACAACGTGGGACACCGTTGGACATCGTTGGACATCGTTGGACATCGTGGGACACCGTTGGACATCGTTGGACATCGTTGGACACCGTTGGACACCGTTGGACACCGTGGGACAACGTGGGACAACGTGGGACAACGTGGGACAACGTGGGACAACGTGGGACAACGTGGGACAACGTGGGACAACGTGGGACAACGTGGGACAACGTGGGACAACGTGGGACAACGTGGGACAACGTGGTACAACGTGGGACAACGTGGGACAACGTGGGACAACGTGGGACACCGTTGGACAACGTGGGACACCGTTGGACATCGTTGGACACCGTGGGACAACGTGGGACAACGTGGGACACCGTTGGACACCGTTGGACATCGTTGGACATCGTTGGACATCGTGGGACACCGTTGGACATCGTTGGACACCGTTGGACATCGTTGGACACCGTGGGACAACGTGGGACAACGTGGGACAACGTGGGACACCGTTGGACATCGTTGGACACCGTTGGACATCGTTGGACACCGTGGGACAACGTGGGACAACGTGGGACAACGTGGGACACCGTTGGACATCGTTGGACACCGTTGGACATCGTTGGACACCGTGGGACACCGTTGGACACCGTTGGACACCGTTGGACATCGGTGGACATCGTGGGACAACGTGGGAAACCATGGAACAACGTGGGACAACGTGGGACAACGTGGGACAACGTGGGACAACGTGGGACAACGTGGGACAACGTGGGACACCGTGGGACAACGTGGGACATCGTGGGACAACGTGGGACAACGTGGGACAACGTGGGACAACGTGGGACACCGTTGGACACCGTGGGACACCGTTGGACACCGTTGGACACCGTGGGACACCGTTGGACACCGTTGGACATCGTTGGACACCGTTGGACACCGTTGGACACCGTTGGACACCGTGGGATAACGTGGGACAACGTGGGACAACGTGGGACAACGTGGGACAACGTGGGACAACGTGGGACAACGTGGGACAACGTGGGACAACGTGGGACACCGTTGGACACCGTGGGACACCGTTGGACACCGTGGGACACCGTTGGACAACGTGGGACAACGTGGGACAACGTGGGACAACGTGGGACAACGTGGGACAACGTGGGACAACGTGGGACAACGTGGGACAACGTGGGACACCGTTGGACACCGTGGGACACCGTTGGACACCGTTGGACATCGTTGGACACCGTGGGACAACGTGGGACAACGTGGGAAACCATGGAACAACGTGGGACAACGTGGGACAACGTGGGACAACGTGGGACAACGTGGGACACCGTTGGACATCGTTGGACACCGTGGGACAACGTGGGACAACGTGGGACACCGTTGGACACCGTTGGACACCGTTGGACACCGTTGGACACCGTGGGACAACGTGGGACAACGTGGGACACCGTTGGACACCGTGGGACAACGTGGGACAACGTGGGACAACGTGGGACAACGTGGGACAACGTGGGACAACGTAGGTCAACGTGGGACTACGTGGGACACCGTTGGACATCGTTGGACAACGTGGGACATCGTGGGACAACGTGGGACAACGTGGGACAACGTGGGACAACGTGGGACAACGTGGGACAACGTGGGACAACGTGGGACAACGTGGGACAACGTGGGACACCGTTGGACACCGTGGGACACCGTTGGACACCGTGGGACACCGTTGGACACCGTTGGACATCGTTGGACACCGTGGGACAACGTGGGACAACGTGGGACACCGTTGGACATCGTTGGACAACGTGGGACATCGTGGGACAACGTGGGACAACGTGGGACAACGTGGGACAACGTGGGACAACGTGGGACAACGTGGGACAACGTGGGACAACGTGGGACAACGTGGGACAACGTGGGACAACGTGGGACAACGTGGGACAACGTGGGACAACGTGGGACACCGTGGGACACCGTTGGACACCGTTGGATATCGTTGGACACCGTGGGACAACGTGGGACAACGTGGGACACCGTTGGACACCGTGGGACAACGTGGGACAACGTGGGACAACGTGGGACAACGTGGGACAACGTGGGACAACGTAGGACAACGTGGGACAACGTGGGACACCGTTGGACATCGTTGGACAACGTGGGACATCGTGGGACAACGTGGGACACCGTGGGACACCGTTGGACACCGTTGGACATCGTTGGACACCGTGGGACAACGTGGGACAACGTGGGACATCGTGGGACAACGTGGGACACCGTGGGACACCGTTGGACACCGTTGGACATCGTTGGACACCGTGGGACAACGTGGGACAACGTGGGCACCGTTGGACACCGTGGGACAACGTGGGACAACGTTGGACACCGTGGGACAACGTGGGACAACGTGGGACACCGTTGGACACCGTTGGACATCGTTGGACACCGTTGGACACCGTGGGACAACGTGGGACAACGTGGGACAACGTGGGACAACGTGGGACAACGTAGGACAACGTGGGACAACGTGGGACACCGTTGGACATCGTTGGACAACGTGGGACATCGTGGGACAACGTGGGACAACGTGGGACAACGTGGGACAACGTGGGACACCGTTGGACAACGTGGGACACCGTTGGACACCGTTGGACACCGTGGGACACCGTTGGACACCGTTGGACATCGTTGGACACCGTTGGACACCGTTGGACACCGTTGGACACCGTTGGACACCGTGGGACAACGTGGGACAACGTGGGACACCGTTGGACACCGTGGGACAACGTGGGACAACGTGGGACAACGTGGGACAACGTGGGACAACGTGGGACAACGTAGGACAACGTGGGACTACGTGGGACACCGTTGGACATCGTTGGACAACGTGGGACATCGTGGGACAACGTGGGACAACGTGGGACAACGTGGGACAACGTGGGACAACGTGGGACAACGTGGGACAACGTGGGACAACGTGGGACAACGTGGGACAACGTGGGACAACGTAGGACAACGTGGGACAACGTGGGACACCGTTGGACATCGTTGGACAACGTGGGACATCGTGGGACAACGTGGGACACCGTGGGACACCGTTGGACACCGTTGGACATCGTTGGACACCGTGGGACAACGTGGGACAACGTGGGACATCGTGGGACAACGTGGGACACCGTGGGACACCGTTGGACACCGTGGGACATCGTTGGACACCGTGGGACAACGTGGGACAACGTGGGCACCGTTGGACACCGTGGGACAACGTGGGACAACGTTGGACACCGTGGGACAACGTGGGACAACGTGGGACACCGTTGGACACCGTTGGACATCGTTGGACACCGTTGGACACCGTGGGACAACGTGGGACAACGTGGGACAACGTGGGACAACGTGGGACAACGTAGGACAACGTGGGACAACGTGGGACACCGTTGGACATCGTTGGACAACGTGGGACATCGTGGGACAACGTGGGACAACGTGGGACAACGTGGGACAACGTGGGACACCGTTGGACACCGTGGGACACCGTTGGACACCGTTGGACACCGTGGGACACCGTTGGACACCGTTGGACATCGTTGGACACCGTTGGACACCGTTGGACACCGTTGGACACCGTTGGACACCGTGGGACAACGTGGGACAACGTGGGACACCGTTGGACACCGTGGGACAACGTGGGACAACGTGGGACAACGTGGGACAACGTGGGACAACGTGGGACAACGTAGGACAACGTGGGACTACGTGGGACACCGTTGGACATCGTTGGACAACGTGGGACATCGTGGGACAACGTGGGACAACGTGGGACAACGTGGGACAACGTGGGACAACGTGGGACAACGTGGGACAACGTGGGACAACGTGGGACAACGTGGGACACCGTTGGACACCGTGGGACACCGTTGGACACCGTTGGACATCGTTGGACACCGTGGGACAACGTGGGACAACGTGGGACACCGTTGGACATCGTTGGACAACGTGGGACATCGTGGGACAACGTGGGACAACGTGGGACAACGTGGGACAACGTGGGACAACGTGGGACAACGTGGGACAACGTGGGACAACGTGGGACAACGTGGGACAACGTGGGACAACGTAGGACAACGTGGGACAACGTGGGACACCGTTGGACATCGTTGGACAACGTGGGACATCGTGGGACAACGTGGGACACCGTGGGACACCGTTGGACACCGTTGGACATCGTTGGACACCGTGGGACAACGTGGGACAACGTGGGACACCGTTGGACACCGTGGGACAACGTGGGACAACGTGGGACAACGTGGGACAACGTGGGACAACGTAGGACAACGTGGGACAACGTGGGACACCGTTGGACATCGTTGGACAACGTGGGACATCGTGGGACAACGTGGGACAACGTGGGACAACGTGGGACAACGTGGGACACCGTTGGACACCGTGGGACAACGTGGGACAACGTGGGACAACGTGGGACACCGTTGGATACCGTGGGACAACGTGGGACAACGTGGGACAACGTGGGACATCGTGGGACAACGTGGGACAACGTGGGACAACGTGGGACAACGTGGGACAACGTGGGACAACGTGGGACAACGTGGGACAACGTGGGACAACGTGGGACAACGTGGGACAACGTGGGACAACGTGGGACACCGTTGGGCATCGTTGGACACCGTGGGACAACGTGGGACAACGTGGGACAACGTGGGACAACGTGGGACAACGTGGGACAACGTGGGACAACGTGGGACAACGTGGGACACCGTTGGACATCGTTGGACATCGTTGGACATCGTGGGACACCGTTGGACATCGTTGGACATCGTTGGACACCGTTGGACACCGTTGGACACCGTGGGACAACGTGGGACAACGTGGGACAACGTGGGACAACGTGGGACAACGTGGGACAACGTGGGACAACGTGGGACAACGTGGGACAACGTGGGACAACGTGGGACAACGTGGGACAACGTGGGACAACGTGGTACAACGTGGGACAACGTGGGACAACGTGGGACAACGTGGGACACCGTTGGACAACGTGGGACACCGTTGGACATCGTTGGACACCGTGGGACAACGTGGGACAACGTGGGACACCGTTGGACACCGTTGGACATCGTTGGACATCGTGGGACATCGTGGGACACCGTTGGACATCGTTGGACACCGTTGGACATCGTTGGACACCGTGGGACAACGTGGGACAACGTGGGACAACGTGGGACACCGTTGGACATCGTTGGACACCGTTGGACATCGTTGGACACCGTGGGACAACGTGGGACAACGTGGGACAACGTGGGACACCGTTGGACATCGTTGGACACCGTTGGACATCGTTGGACACCGTGGGACACCGTTGGACACCGTTGGACACCGTTGGACATCGGTGGACATCGTGGGACAACGTGGGAAACCATGGAACAACGTGGGACAACGTGGGACAACGTGGGACAACGTGGGACAACGTGGGACAACGTGGGACAACGTGGGACACCGTTGGACAACGTGGGACATCGTGGGACAACGTGGGACAACGTGGGACAACGTGGGACAACGTGGGACACCGTTGGACACCGTGGGACACCGTTGGACACCGTTGGACACCGTGGGACACCGTTGGACACCGTTGGACATCGTTGGACACCGTTGGACACCGTTGGACACCGTTGGACACCGTGGGACAACGTGGGACAACGTGGGACAACGTGGGACAACGTGGGACAACGTGGGACAACGTGGGACAACGTGGGACAACGTGGGACAACGTGGGACACCGTTGGACACCGTGGGACACCGTTGGACACCGTGGGACACCGTTGGACAACGTGGGACAACGTGGGACAACGTGGGACAACGTGGGACAACGTGGGACAACGTGGGACAACGTGGGACAACGTGGGACAACGTGGGACACCGTTGGACACCGTGGGACACCGTTGGACACCGTTGGACATCGTTGGACACCGTGGGACAACGTGGGACAACGTGGGAAACCATGGAACAACGTGGGACAACGTGGGACAACGTGGGACAACGTGGGACAACGTGGGACACCGTTGGACATCGTTGGACACCGTGGGACAACGTGGGACAACGTGGGACACCGTTGGACACCGTTGGACATCGTTGGACACCGTTGGACACCGTGGGACAACGTGGGACAACGTGGGACAACGTGGGACAACGTGGGACAACGTAGGACAACGTGGGACAACGTGGGACACCGTTGGACATCGTTGGACAACGTGGGACATCGTGGGACAACGTGGGACAACGTGGGACAACGTGGGACAACGTGGGACACCGTTGGACACCGTGGGACACCGTTGGACACCGTTGGACACCGTGGGACACCGTTGGACACCGTTGGACATCGTTGGACACCGTTGGACACCGTTGGACACCGTTGGACACCGTTGGACACCGTTGGACACCGTTGGACACCGTGGGACAACGTGGGACAACGTGGGACACCGTTGGACACCGTGGGACAACGTGGGACAACGTGGGACAACGTGGGACAACGTGGGACAACGTGGGACAACGTAGGTCAACGTGGGACTACGTGGGACACCGTTGGACATCGTTGGACAACGTGGGACATCGTGGGACAACGTGGGACAACGTGGGACAACGTGGGACAACGTGGGACAACGTGGGACAACGTGGGACAACGTGGGACAACGTGGGACAACGTGGGACACCGTTGGACACCGTGGGACACCGTTGGACACCGTGGGACACCGTTGGACACCGTTGGACATCGTTGGACACCGTGGGACAACGTGGGACAACGTGGGACACCGTTGGACATCGTTGGACAACGTGGGACATCGTGGGACAACGTGGGACAACGTGGGACAACGTGGGACAACGTGGGACAACGTGGGACAACGTGGGACAACGTGGGACAACGTGGGACAACGTGGGACAACGTGGGACAACGTGGGACAACGTGGGACAACGTGGGACAACGTGGGACACCGTGGGACACCGTTGGACACCGTTGGATATCGTTGGACACCGTGGGACAACGTGGGACAACGTGGGACACCGTTGGACACCGTGGGACAACGTGGGACAACGTGGGACAACGTGGGACAACGTGGGACAACGTGGGACAACGTAGGACAACGTGGGACAACGTGGGACACCGTTGGACATCGTTGGACAACGTGGGACATCGTGGGACAACGTGGGACACCGTGGGACACCGTTGGACACCGTTGGACATCGTTGGACACCGTGGGACAACGTGGGACAACGTGGGACATCGTGGGACAACGTGGGACACCGTGGGACACCGTTGGACACCGTTGGACATCGTTGGACACCGTGGGACAACGTGGGACAACGTGGGCACCGTTGGACACCGTGGGACAACGTGGGACAACGTTGGACACCGTGGGACAACGTGGGACAACGTGGGACACCGTTGGACACCGTTGGACATCGTTGGACACCGTTGGACACCGTGGGACAACGTGGGACAACGTGGGACAACGTGGGACAACGTGGGACAACGTAGGACAACGTGGGACAACGTGGGACACCGTTGGACATCGTTGGACAACGTGGGACATCGTGGGACAACGTGGGACAACGTGGGACAACGTGGGACAACGTGGGACACCGTTGGACACCGTGGGACACCGTTGGACACCGTTGGACACCGTGGGACACCGTTGGACACCGTTGGACATCGTTGGACACCGTTGGACACCGTTGGACACCGTTGGACACCGTTGGACACCGTGGGACAACGTGGGACAACGTGGGACACCGTTGGACACCGTGGGACAACGTGGGACAACGTGGGACAACGTGGGACAACGTGGGACAACGTGGGACAACGTAGGACAACGTGGGACTACGTGGGACACCGTTGGACATCGTTGGACAACGTGGGACATCGTGGGACAACGTGGGACAACGTGGGACAACGTGGGACAACGTGGGACAACGTGGGACAACGTGGGACAACGTGGGACAACGTGGGACAACGTGGGACACCGTTGGACACCGTGGGACACCGTTGGACACCGTTGGACATCGTTGGACACCGTGGGACAACGTGGGACAACGTGGGACACCGTTGGACATCGTTGGACAACGTGGGACATCGTGGGACAACGTGGGACAACGTGGGACAACGTGGGACAACGTGGGACAACGTGGGACAACGTGGGACAACGTGGGACAACGTGGGACAACGTGGGACAACGTGGGACAACGTAGGACAACGTGGGACAACGTGGGACACCGTTGGACATCGTTGGACAACGTGGGACATCGTGGGACAACGTGGGACACCGTGGGACACCGTTGGACACCGTTGGACATCGTTGGACACCGTGGGACAACGTGGGACAACGTGGGACACCGTTGGACACCGTGGGACAACGTGGGACAACGTGGGACAACGTGGGACAACGTGGGACAACGTAGGACAACGTGGGACAACGTGGGACACCGTTGGACATCGTTGGACAACGTGGGACATCGTGGGACAACGTGGGACAACGTGGGACAACGTGGGACAACGTGGGACACCGTTGGACACCGTGGGACAACGTGGGACAACGTGGGACAACGTGGGACACCGTTGGATACCGTGGGACAACGTGGGACAACGTGGGACAACGTGGGACACCGTTGGACATCGTTGGACATCGTTGGACATCGTTGGACACCGTTGGACACCGTTGGACACCGTGGGACACCGTTGGACATCGGTGGACATCGTGGGACACCGTTGGACACCGTTGGACATCGTTGGACACCGTTGGACACCGTGGGACAACGTGGGACAACGTGGGACAACGTGGGACAACGTGGGACAACGTGGGACACCGTTGGACATCGTTGGACGCCGTGGGACAACGTGGGACAACGTGGGACACCGTTGGACACCGTTGAACATCGTTGGACATCGTTGGACACCGTTGGACACCGTTGGACACCGTTGGACACCGTGGGACAACGTGGGACAACGTGGGACAACGTGGGACAACGTGGGACAACGTGGGACAACGTGGGACAACGTGGGGCAACGTAGGACAACGTGGGACAACGTGGGACACCGTTGGACATCGTTGGACAACGTGGGACATCGTGGGACAACGTGGGACAACGTGGGACAACGTGGGACAACGTGGGACACCGTTGGACACCGTGGGACACCGTTGGACACCGTTGGACACCGTGGGACACCGTTGGACACCGTTGGACATCGTTGGACTCCGTTGGACACCGTTGGATATCGTGGGACAACGTGGGACAACGTGGGACAACGTGGGACAACGTGGGACAACGTTGGACAACGTGGGACAACGTGGGACATCGTGGGACAACGTGGGACAACGTGGGACAACGTGGGACAACGTGGGACAACGTGGGACACCGTTGGACAACGTGGGACACCGTTGGACATCGTTGGACACCGTGGGACAACGTGGGACAACGTGGGACAACGTGGGACACCGTTGGACACCGTTGGACATCGTTGGACATCGTTGGACATCGTGGGACACCGTTGGACATCGTTGGACACCGTTGGACATCGTTGGACACCGTGGGACAACGTGGGACAACGTGGGACAACGTGGGACAACGTGGGACATCGTGGGACAACGTGGGACAACGTGGGACAACGTGGGACAACGTGGGACAACGTGGGACACCGTTGGACAACGTGGGACACCGTTGGACATCGTTGGACACCGTGGGACAACGTGGGACAACGTGGGACAACGTGGGACACCGTTGGACACCGTTGGACATCGTTGGACATCGTTGGACATCGTGGGACACCGTTGGACACCGTTGGACACCGTGGGACAACGTGGGACAACGTGGGACAACGTGGGACAACGTGGGACAACGTGGGACACCGTTGGACATCGTTGGACGCCGTGGGACAACGTGGGACAACGTGGGACACCGTTGGACACCGTTGAACATCGTTGGACATCGTTGGACATCGTTGGACATCGTTGGACATCGTGGGACACCGTTGGACATCGTTGGACACCGTTGGACATCGTTGGACACCGTGGGACACCGTTGGACATCGGTGGACATCGTGGGACACCGTTGGACACCGTGGGACACCGTTGGACACCGTTGGACATCGTTGGACACCGTGGGACAACGTGGGACAACGTGGGAAACCATGGAACAACGTGGGACAACGTGGGACAACGTGGGACAACGTGGGACAACGTGGGACACCGTTGGACATCGTTGGACACCGTGGGACAACGTGGGACAACGTGGGACACCGTTGGACACCGTTGGACATCGTTGGACACCGTTGGACACCGTGGGACAACGTGGGACAACGTGGGACAACGTGGGACAACGTGGGACAACGTAGGACAACGTGGGACAACGTGGGACACCGTTGGACATCGTTGGACAACGTGGGACATCGTGGGACAACGTGGGACAACGTGGGACAACGTGGGACAACGTGGGACACCGTTGGACACCGTGGGACACCGTTGGACACCGTTGGACACCGTTGGACACCGTTGGACACCGTTGGACATCGTTGGACACCGTTGGACACCGTTGGACACCGTTGGACACCGTTGGACACCGTTGGACACCGTTGGACACCGTGGGACAACGTGGGACAACGTGGGACACCGTTGGACACCGTGGGACACCGTGGGACAACGTGGGACAACGTGGGACAACGTGGGACAACGTGGGACAACGTAGGTCAACGTGGGACTACGTGGGACACCGTTGGACATCGTTGGACAACGTGGGACATCGTGGGACAACGTGGGACAACGTGGGACAACGTGGGACAACGTGGGACAACGTGGGACAACGTGGGACAACGTGGGACAACGTGGGACAACGTGGGACACCGTGGGACACCGTGGGACACCGTTGGACACCGTGGGACACCGTTGGACACCGTTGGACATCGTTGGACACCGTGGGACAACGTGGGACAACGTGGGACACCGTTGGACATCGTTGGACAACGTGGGACATCGTGGGACAACGTGGGACAACGTGGGACAACGTGGGACAACGTGGGACAACGTGGGACAACGTGGGACAACGTGGGACAACGTGGGACAACGTGGGACAACGTGGGACAACGTGGGACAACGTGGGACAACGTGGGACACCGTGGGACACCGTTGGACACCGTTGGATATCGTTGGACACCGTGGGACAACGTGGGACAACGTGGGACACCGTTGGACACCGTGGGACAACGTGGGACAACGTGGGACAACGTGGGACAACGTGGGACAACGTGGGACAACGTAGGACAACGTGGGACAACGTGGGACACCGTTGGACATCGTTGGACAACGTGGGACATCGTGGGACAACGTGGGACACCGTGGGACACCGTTGGACACCGTTGGACATCGTTGGACACCGTGGGACACCGTGGGACAACGTGGGACAACGTGGGACAACGTGGGACACCGTGGGACACCGTTGGACACCGTTGGACATCGTTGGACACCGTGGGACAACGTGGGACAACGTGGGCACCGTTGGACACCGTGGGACAACGTGGGACAACGTTGGACACCGTGGGACAACGTGGGACAACGTGGGACACCGTTGGACACCGTTGGACATCGTTGGACACCGTTGGACACCGTGGGACAACGTGGGACAACGTGGGGACAACGTGGGACAACGTGGACAACGTAGGACAACGTGGGACAACGTGGGACACCGTTGGACATCGTTGGACAACGTGGGACATCGTGGGACAACGTGGGACAACGTGGGACAACGTGGGACAACGTGGGACACCGTTGGACACCGTGGGACACCGTTGGACACCGTTGGACACCGTGGGACACCGTTGGACACCGTTGGACATCGTTGGACACCGTTGGACACCGTTGGACACCGTTGGACACCGTTGGACACCGTGGGACAACGTGGGACAACGTGGGACACCGTTGGACACCGTGGGACACGTGGGACAACGTGGGACAACGTGGGACAACGTGGGACAACGTGGGACAACGTGGGACAACGTGGGACTACGTGGGACACCGTTGGACATCGTTGGACAACGTGGGACATCGTGGGACAACGTGGGACAACGTGGGACAACGTGGGACAACGTGGGACAACGTGGGACAACGTGGGACAACGTGGGACAACGTGGGACAACGTGGGACACCGTTGGACACCGTGGGACACCGTTGGACACCGTTGGACATCGTTGGACACCGTGGGACAACGTGGGACAACGTGGGACACCGTTGGACATCGTGGGACAACGTGGGACATCGTGGGACAACGTGGGACAACGTGGGACAACGTGGGACAACGTGGGACAACGTGGGACAACGTGGGACAACGTGGGACAACGTGGGACAACGTGGACAACGTGGGACAACGTAGGACAACGTGGGACAACGTGGGACACCGTTGGACATCGTTGGACAACGTGGGACATCGTGGGACAACGTGGGACACCGTGGGACACCCGTTGGACACCGTTGGACATCGTGGGACACCGTGGGACAACGTGGGACAACGTGGGACACCGTTGGACACCGTGGGACAACGTGGGACAACGTGGGACAACGTGGGACAACGTGGGACAACGTAGGACAACGTGGGACAACGTGGGACACCGTTGGACATCGTTGGACAACGTGGGACATCGTGGGACAACGTGGGGACAACGTGGGACAACGTGGGACAACGTGGGACACCGTTGGACACCGTGGGACAACGTGGGACAACGTGGGACAACGTGGGACACCGTTGGATACCGTGGGACAACGTGGGACAACGTGGGACAACGTGGGACACCGTTGGACATCGTTGGACATCGTTGACATCGTTGGACACCGTTGGACACCGTTGGACACCGTGGGACACCGTTGGACATCGGTGGACATCGTGGGACACCGTTGGACACCGTTGGACATCGTTGGACACCGTTGGACACCGTGGGACAACGTGGGACAACGTGGGACAACGTGGGACAACGTGGGACAACGTGGGACACCGTTGGACATCGTTGGACGCCGTGGGACAACGTGGGACAACGTGGGACACCGTTGGACACCGTTGAACATCGTTGGACATCGTTGGACACCGTTGGACACCGTTGGACACCGTTGGACACCGTGGGACAACGTGGGCCAACGTGGGACAACGTGGGACAACGTGGGACAACGTGGGACAACGTGGGACAACGTGGGGCAACGTAGGACAACGTGGGACAACGTGGGACACCGTTGACATCGTTGGACAACGTGGGACATCGTGGGACAACGTGGGACAACGTGGGACAACGTGGGACAACGTGGGACACCGTTGGACACCGTGGGACACCGTTGGACACCGTTGGACACCGTGGGACACCGTTGGACACCGTTGGACATCGTTGGACTCCGTTGGACACCGTTGGATATCGTGGGACAACGTGGGACAACGTGGGACAACGTGGGACAACGTGGGACAACGTGGGACAACGTGGGACATCGTGGGACAACGTGGGACAACGTGGGACAACGTGGGACAACGTGGGACAACGTGGGACACCGTTGGACAACGTGGGACACCGTTGGACATCGTTGGACACCGTGGGACAACGTGGGACACGTGGGACGACAACGTGGGACACCGTTGGACACCGTTGGACATCGTTGGACATCGTTGGACATCGTGGGACACCGTTGGACATCGTTGGACACCGTTGGACATCGTTGGACACCGTGGGACAACGTGGGACAACGTGGGACAACGTGGGACAACGTGGGACATCGTGGGACAACGTGGGACAACGTGGGACAACGTGGGACAACGTGGGACAACGTGGGACACCGTTGGACAACGTGGGACACCGTTGGACATCGTTGGACACCGTGGGACAACGTGGGACAACGTGGGACAACGTGGGACACCGTTGGACACCGTTGGACATCGTTGGACATCGTTGGACATCGTGGGACACCGTTGGACACCGTTGGACACCGTGGGACAACGTGGGACAACGTGGGACAACGTGGGACAACGTGGGACAACGTGGGACACCGTTGGACATCGTTGGACGCCGTGGGACAACGTGGGACAACGTGGGACACCGTTGGACACCGTTGAACATCGTTGGACATCGTTGGACATCGTTGGACATCGTTGGACATCGTGGGACACCGTTGGACATCGTTGGACACCGTTGGACATCGTTGGACACCGTGGGACACCGTTGGACATCGGTGGACATCGTGGGACACCGTTGGACACCGTTGGACATCGTTGGACACCGTTGGACACCGTGGGACAACGTGGGACAACGTGGGACAACGTGGGACAACGTGGGACAACGTGGGACACCGTTGGACATCGTTGGACGCCGTGGGACAACGTGGGACAACGTGGGATACCGTTGGACACCGTTGAACATCGTTGGACATCGTTGGACACCGTTGGACACCGTTGGACACCGTTGGACACCGTGGGACAACGTGGGACAACGTGGGACAACGTGGGACAACGTGGGACAACGTGGGACAACGTGGGACAACGTGGGGCAACGTAGGACAACGTGGGACAACGTGGGACACCGTTGGACATCGTTGGACAACGTGGGACATCGTGGGACAACGTGGGACAACGTGGGACAACGTGGGACAACGTGGGACACCGTTGGACACCGTGGGACACCGTTGGACACCGTTGGACACCGTGGGACACCGTTGGACACCGTTGGACATCGTTGGACTCCGTTGGACACCGTTGGATATCGTGGGACAACGTGGGACAACGTGGGACAACGTGGGACAACGTGGGACAACGTGGGACAACGTGGGACAACGTGGGACATCGTGGGACAACGTGGGACAACGTGGGACAACGTGGGACAACGTGGGACAACGTGGGACACCGTTGGACAACGTGGGACACCGTTGGACATCGTTGGACACCGTGGGACAACGTGGGACAACGTGGGACAACGTGGGACACCGTTGGACACCGTTGGACATCGTTGGACATCGTTGGACATCGTGGGACACCGTTGGACATCGTTGGACACCGTTGGACATCGTTGGACACCGTGGGACAACGTGGGACAACGTGGGACAACGTGGGACAACGTGGGACATCGTGGGACAACGTGGGACAACGTGGGACAACGTGGGACAACGTGGGACAACGTGGGACACCGTTGGACAACGTGGGACACCGTTGGACATCGTTGGACACCGTGGGACAACGTGGGACAACGTGGGACAACGTGGGACACCGTTGGACACCGTTGGACATCGTTGGACATCGTTGGACATCGTGGGACACCGTTGGACACCGTTGGACACCGTGGGACACCGTTGGACATCGGTGGACATCGTGGGACACCGTTGGACACCGTTGGACATCGTTGGACACCGTTGGACACCGTGGGACAACGTGGGACAACGTGGGACAACGTGGGACAACGTGGGACAACGTGGGACACCGTTGGACATCGTTGGACGCCGTGGGACAACGTGGGACAACGTGGGACACCGTTGGACACCGTTGAATATCGTTGGACATCGTTGGACACCGTTGGACACCGTTGGACACCGTTGGACACCGTGGGACAACGTGGGACAACGTGGGACAACGTGGGACAACGTGGGACAACGTGGGACAACGTGGGACAACGTGGGGCAACGTAGGACAACGTGGGACAACGTGGGACACCGTTGGACATCGTTGGACAACGTGGGACATCGTGGGACAACGTGGGACAACGTGGGACAACGTGGGACAACGTGGGACACCGTTGGACACCGTGGGACACCGTTGGACACCGTTGGACACCGTGGGACACCGTTGGACACCGTTGGACACCGTTGGACATCGTTGGACTCCGTTGGACGCCGTTGGATATCGTGGGACAACGTGGGACAACGTGGGACAACGTGGGACAACGTGGGACAACGTGGGACAACGTGGGACAACGTGGGACATCGTGGGACAACGTGGGACAACGTGGGACAACGTGGGACAACGTGGGACAACGTGGGACACCGTTGGACAACGTGGGACACCGTTGGACATCGTTGGACACCGTGGGACAACGTGGGACAACGTGGGACAACGTGGGACACCGTTGGACACCGTTGGACATCGTTGGACATCGTTGGACATCGTGGGACACCGTTGGACATCGTTGGACACCGTTGGACATCGTTGGACACCGTGGGACAACGTGGGACAACGTGGGACAACGTGGGACACCGTTGGACATCGTTGGACACCGTTGGACATCGTGGGACACCGTTGGACATCGTTGGACACCGTTGGACAACGTGGGACAACGTGGGACAACGTGGGACAACGTGGGACAACGTGAGACAACGTGGGACAACGTGGGACACCGTTGGACACCGTGGGACACCGTTGGACACCGTTGGACATCGTTGGACACCGTGGGACAACGTGGGACAACGTGGGAAACCATGGAACAACGTGGGACAACGTGGGACAACGTGGGACAACGTGGGACAACGTGGGACACCGTTGGACATCGTTGGACACCGTGGGACAACGTGGGACAACGTGGGACACCGTTGGACACCGTTGGACATCGTTGGACACCGTTGGACACCGTGGGACAACGTGGGACAACGTGGGACAACGTGGGACAACGTGGGACAACGTAGGACAACGTGGGACAACGTGGGACACCGTTGGACATCGTTGGACAACGTGGGACATCGTGGGACAACGTGGGACAACGTGGGACAACGTGGGACAACGTGGGACACCGTTGGACACCGTGGGACAACGTGGGACAACGTGGGACAACGTGGGACAACGTGGGACAACGTGGGACAACGTGGGACAACGTGGGACAACGTGGGACAACGTGAGACAACGTGGGACAACGTGGGACACCGTTGGACACCGTGGGACACCGTTGGACACCGTTGGACATCGTTGGACACCGTGGGACAACGTGGGACAACGTGGGAAACCATGGAACAACGTGGGACAACGTGGGACAACGTGGGACAACGTGGGACAACGTGGGACACCGTTGGACATCGTTGGACACCGTGGGACAACGTGGGACAACGTGGGACACCGTTGGACACCGTTGGACATCGTTGGACACCGTTGGACACCGTGGGACAACGTGGGACAACGTGGGACAACGTGGGACAACGTGGGACAACGTAGGACAACGTGGGACAACGTGGGACACCGTTGGACATCGTTGGACAACGTGGGACATCGTGGGACAACGTGGGACAACGTGGGACAACGTGGGACAACGTGGGACACCGTTGGACACCGTGGGACAACGTGGGACAACGTGGGACAACGTGGGACAACGTGGGACAACGTGGGACAACGTAGGACAACGTGGGACAACGTGGGACACCGTTGGACATCGTTGGACAACGTGGGACATCGTGGGACAACGTGGGACAACGTGGGACAACGTGGGACAACGTGGGACAACGTGGGACAACGTGGGACAACGTGGGACAACGTGGGACACCGTTGGACACCGTGGGACACCGTTGGACACCGTTGGACATCGTTGGACACCGTGGGACAACGTGGGACAACGTGGGACACCGTTGGACATCGTTGGACAACGTGGGACATCGTGGGACAACGTGGGACAACGTGGGACAACGTGGGACAACGTGGGACAACGTGGGACAACGTGGGACAACGTGGGACAACGTGGGACAACGTGGGACAACGTGGGACAACGTGGGACAACGTGGGACAACGTGGGACAACGTGGGACACCGTGGGACACCGTTGGACACCGTTGGACATCGTTGGACACCGTGGGACAACGTGGGACAACGTGGGACACCGTTGGACACCGTGGGACAACGTGGGACAACGTGGGACAACGTGGGACAACGTGGGACAACGTGGGACAACGTAGGACAACGTTGGACAACGTGGGACACCGTTGGACATCGTTGGACAACGTGGGACATCGTGGGACAACGTTGGACATCGTTGGACACCGTGGGACAACGTGGGACAACGTCGGACAACGTGGGACACCGTTGGACATCGTTGGACACCGTTGGACATCGTTGGACACCGTGGGACACCGTTGGACACCGTTGGACACCGTTGGACATCGGTGGACATCGTGGGACACCGTTGGACACCGTTGGACATCGTTGGACACCGTTGGACACCGTGGGACAACGTGGGACAACGTGGGACAACGTGGGACAACGTGGGACAACATGGGACAACGTGGGACAACGTGGGATACCGTTGGATACCGTGGGACACCGTTGGACACCGTGGGACAACGTGGGACAACGTGGGACAACGTGGGACAACGTGGGACACCGTTGGACACCGTGGGACACCGTTGGACACCGTTGGACATCGTTGGACACCGTGGGACAACGTGGGACAACGTGGGACAACGTGGGAAACCATGGAACAACGTGGGACAACGTGGGACAACGTGGGACAACGTGGGACAACGTGGGACACCGTTGGACATCGTTGGACACCGTGGGACAACGTGGGACAACGTGGGACACCGTTGGACACCGTTGGACATCGTTGGACATCGTTGGACACCGTTGGACACCGTTGGACACCGTTGGACACCGTGGGACAACGTGGGACAACGTGGGACACCGTTGGACACCGTTGGACATCGTTGGACACCGTTGGACACCGTCGGACACCGTTGGACACCGTGGGACAACGTGGGACAACGTGGGACACCGTTGGACACCGTGGGACACCGTTGGACACCGTTGGACATCGTTGGACACCGTGGGACAACGTGGGACAACGTGGGACACCGTTGGACATCGTTGGACAACGTGGGACATCGTGGGACAACGTGGGACAACGTGGGACAACGTGGGACAACGTGGGACAACGTGGGACAACGTGGGACAACGTGGGACAACGTGGGACAACGTGGGACAACGTGGGACAACGTGGGACAACGTGGGACAACGTGGGACAACGTGGGACACCGTGGGACACCGTTGGACAACGTTGGACATCGTTGGACACCGTGGGACAACGTGGGACAACGTGGGACACCGTTGGACACCGTGGGACAACGTGGGACAACGTGGGACAACGTGGGACAACGTGGGACAACGTGGGACAACGTAGGACAACGTTGGACAACGTGGGACACCGTTGGACATCGTTGGACAACGTGGGACATCGTGGGACAACGTTGGACATCGTTGGACACCGTGGGACAACGTGGGACAACGTCGGACAACGTGGGACACCGTTGGACATCGTTGGACACCGTTGGACATCGTTGGACACCGTGGGACACCGTTGGACACCGTTGGACACCGTTGGACATCGGTGGACATCGTGGGACACCGTTGGACACCGTTGGACATCGTTGGACACCGTTGGACACCGTGGGACAACGTGGGACAACGTGGGACAACGTGGGACAACGTGGGACAACATGGGACAACGTGGGACAACGTGGGATACCGTTGGATACCGTGGGACACCGTTGGACACCGTGGGACACCGTTGGACACCGTTGGACATCGTTGGACACCGTGGGACAACGTGGGACAACGTGGGACACCGTTGGACACCGTGGGACAACGTGGGACAACGTGGGACAACGTGGGACAACGTGGGACAACGTGGGACAACGTAGGACAACGTTGGACAACGTGGGACACCGTGGGACAACGTGGGACAACGTGGGACACCGTTGGACATCGTTGGACACCGTGGGACAACGTGGGACAACGTGGGACACCGTTGGACACCGTTGGACATCGTTGGACATCGTTGGACACCGTTGGACACCGTTGGACACCGTTGGACACCGTGGGACAACGTGGGACAACGTGGGACACCGTTGGACACCGTTGGACATCGTTGGACACCGTTGGACACCGTCGGACACCGTTGGACACCGTGGGACAACGTGGGACAACGTGGGACAACGTGGGACAACGTGGGACAACGTGGGACAACGTGGGACAACGTGGGACAACGTGGGACAACGTGGGACACCGTTGGACACCGTGGGACACCGTTGGACACCGTGGGACACCGTTGGACAACGTGGGACAACGTGGGACAACGTGGGACAACGTGGGACAACGTGGGACAACGTGGGACAACGTGGGACAACGTGGGACAACGTGGGACACCGTTGGACACCGTGGGACACCGTTGGACACCGTTGGACATCGTTGGACACCGTGGGACAACGTGGGACAACGTGGGAAACCATGGAACAACGTGGGACAACGTGGGACAACGTGGGACAACGTGGGACACCGTTGGACATCGTTGGACACCGTGGGACAACGTGGGACAACGTGGGACAACGTGGGACACCGTTGGACATCGTTGGACACCGTGGGACAACGTGGGACAACGTGGGACAACGTGGGACAACGTGGGACAACGTGGGACACCGTTGGACATCGTTGGACACCGTTGGACATCGCTGGACACCGTGGGACACCGTTGGACACCGTTGGACACCGTTGGACACCGTGGGACAACGTGGGACAACGTGGGACAACGTGGGACACCGTTGGACATCGTTGGACACCGTGGGACAACGTGGGACAACGTGGGACAACGTGGGACAACGTGGGACAACGTGGGACAACGTGGGACAACGTGGGACAACGTGGGACAACATGGGACAACGTGGGACAACGTGGGACAACGTGGGACAACGTGGGACAACGTGGGACATCGTGGGACAACGTGGGACAACGTGGGACAACGTGGGACAACGTGGGACAACGTGGGACAACGTGGGACAACGTGGGACATCGTGGGACAACGTGGGACAACGTGGGACAACGTGGGACAACGTGGGACAACGTGGGACACCGTTGGACAACGTGGGACACCGTTGGACATCGTTGGACACCGTGGGACAACGTGGGACAACGTGGGACAACGTGGGACAACGTGGGACAACGTGGGACACCGTTGGACATCGTTGGACACCGTTGGACATCGTTGGACACCGTGGGACACCGTTGGACACCGTTGGACACCGTTGGACATCGGTGGACATCGTGGGACACCGTTGGACACCGTTGGACACCGTTGGACACATTTGGACACCGTGGGACAACGTGGGACAACGTGGGACAACGTGGGACAACGTGGGACAACGTGGGACAACGTGGGACAACGTGGGACAACGTGGGACAACGTGGGACAACGTGGGACAACGTGGGACAACGTGGGACGACGTGGGACAACGTGGGACAACGTGGGACAACGTGGGACAACGTGGGACAACGTGGGACATCGTGGGACAACGTGGGACAACGTGGGACAACGTGGGACAACGTGGGACACCGTTGGACATCGTTGGACACCGTGGGACAACGTGGGACAACGTGGGACAACGTGGGACACCGTTGGACACCGTTGGACATCGTTGGACATCGTTGGACATCGTGGGACACCGTTGGACATCGTTGGACACCGTTGGACATCGTTGGACACCGTGGGACAACGTGGGACAACGTGGGACAACGTGGGACACCGTTGGACAACGTGGGACAACGTGGGACAACGTGGGACAACATGGGACAACGTGGGACAACGTGGGATACCGTTGGACACCGTGGGACACCGTTGGACAACGTGGGACAACGTGGGACAACGTGGGACAACGTGGGACAACGTGGGACAACGTGGGACAACGTGGGACACCGTTGGACACCGTGGGACACCGTTGGACACCGTTGGACATCGTTGGACACCGTGGGACAACGTGGGACAACGTGGGACAACGTGGGAAACCATGGAACAACGTGGGACAACGTGGGACAACGTGGGACAACGTGGGACAACGTGGGACACCGTTGGACATCGTTGGACACCGTGGGACAACGTGGGACAACGTGGGACACCGTTGGACACCGTTGGACATCGTTGGACATCGTTGGACATCGTTGGACAACGTGGGACAACGTGGGACAACGTGGGACAACGTGGGACACCGTTGGACAACGTGGGACACCGTTGGACATCGTTGGACACCGTGGGACAACGTGGGACAACGTGGGACAACGTGGGACACCGTGGGACAACGTGGGACACCGTTGGACACCGTTGGACATCGTTGGACATCGTTGGACATCGTGGGACACCGTTGGACATCGTTGGACACCGTTGGACATCGTTGGACACCGTGGGACAACGTGGGACAACGTGGGACAACGTGGGACAACGTGGGACACCGTTGGACATCGTTGGACACCGTTGGACATCGTTGGACACCGTGGGACAACGTGGGACAACGTGGGACAACGTGGGACACCGTTGGACATCGTTGGACACCGTTGGACATCGTTGGACACCGTGGGACACCGTTGGACACCGTTGGACACCGTTGGACACCGTTGGACATCGTTGGACACCGTTGGACACCGTTGGACACCGTTGGACACCGTGGGACAACGTGGGACAACGTGGGACACCGTGGGACAACGTGGGACAACGTGGGAAACCATGGAACAACGTGGGACAACGTGGGACAACGTGGGACAACGTGGGACAACGTGGGACACCGTTGGACATCGTTGGACACCGTGGGACAACGTGGGACAACGTGGGACACCGTTGGACACCGTTGGACATCGTTGGACACCGTTGGACATCGTTGGACACCGTTGGACACCGTGGGACAACGTGGGACAACGTGGGACAACGTGGGACAACGTGGGACAACGTGGGACAACGTGGGACAACGTGGGACACCGTGGGACACCGTTGGACACCGTTGGACATCGTTGGACACCGTGGGACAACGTGGGACAACGTGGGACACCGTTGGACACCGTGGGACAACGTGGGACAACGTGGGACAACGTGGGACAACGTGGGACAACGTGGGACAACGTAGGACAACGTGGGACAACGTGGGACACCGTTGGACATCGTTGGACAACGTGGGACATCGTGGGACAACGTGGGACAACGTGGGACAACGTGGGACAACGTGGGACAACGTGGGACACCGTTGGACACCGTTGGACATCGTTGGACATCGTTGGACATCGTGGGACACCGTTGGACATCGTTGGACACCGTTGGACATCGTTGGACACCGTGGGACAACGTGGAACAACGTGGGACAACGTGGGATACCGTTGGACACCGTGGGACACCGTTGGACAACGTGGGACAACGTGGGACAACGTGGGACAACGTGGGACAACGTGGGACAACGTGGGACAACGTGGGACACCGTTGGACACCGTGGGACACCGTTGGACACCGTTGGACATCGTTGGACACCGTGGGACAACGTGGGACAACGTGGGACAACGTGGGAAACCATGGAACAACGTGGGACAACGTGGGACAACGTGGGACAACGTGGGACAACGTGGGACAACGTGGGACACCGTTGGACATCGTTGGACACCGTGGGACAACGTGGGACAACGTGGGACACCGTTGGACACCGTTGGACATCGTTGGACATCGTTGGACACCGTTGGACACCGTTGGACACCGTTGGACACCGTGGGACAACGTGGGACAACGTGGGACAACGTGGGACAAGGTGGGACAACGTGGGACAACGTGGGACAACGTGGGACAACGTGGGACAACGTGGGACAACGTGGGACAACGTGGGACATCGTGGGACAACGTGGGACAACGTGGGACAACGTGGGACAACGTGGGACAACGTGGGACAACGTGGGACAACGTGGGACAACGTGGGACATCGTGGGACAACGTGGGACAACGTGGGACAACGTGGGACAACGTGGGACACCGTTGGACAACGTGGGACACCGTTGGACATCGTTGGACACCGTGGGACAACGTGGGACAACGTGGGACAACGTGGGACACCGTTGGACACCGTTGGACATCGTTGGACATCGTTGGACATCGTGGGACACCGTTGGACATCGTTGGACACCGTTGGACATCGTTGGACACCGTGGGACAACGTGGGACAACGTGGGACAACGTGGGACACCGTTGGACATCGTTGGACACCGTTGGACATCGTTGGACACCGTGGGACAACGTGGGACAACGTGGGACAACGTGGGACACCGTTGGACATCGTTGGACACCGTTGGACATCGTTGGACACCGTGGGACACCGTTGGACACCGTTGGACACCGTTGGACAACGGTGGACATCGTGGGACAACGTGGGAAACCATGGAACAACGTGGGACAACGTGGGACAACGTGGGACAACGTGGGACAACGTGGGACACCGTTGGACATCGTTGGACACCGTGGGACAACGTGGGACAACGTGGGACACCGTTGGACACCGTTGGACATCGTTGGACACCGTTGGACACCGTGGGACAACGTGGGACAACGTGGGACAACGTGGGACAACGTGGGACAACGTAGGACAACGTGGGACAACGTGGGACACCGTTGGACATCGTTGGACAACGTGGGACATCGTGGGACAACGTGGGACAACGTGGGACAACGTGGGACAACGTGGGACACCGTTGGACACCGTGGGACACCGTTGGACACCGTTGGACACCGTGGGACACCGTTGGACACCGTTGGACATCGTTGGACACCGTTGGACACCGTTGGACACCGTTGGACACCGTGGGACAACGTGGGACAACGTGGGACAACGTGGGACAACGTGGGACAACGTGGGACAACGTGGGACAACGTGGGACAACGTGGGACAACGTGGGACAACGTGGGACAACGTGGGACAACGTGGGACAACGTGGGACAACGTGGGACAACGTGAGACAACGTGGGACAACGTGGGACACCGTTGGACACCGTGGGACACCGTTGGACACCGTTGGACATCGTTGGACACCGTGGGACAACGTGGGACAACGTGGGAAACCATGGAACAACGTGGGACAACGTGGGACAACGTGGGACAACGTGGGACAACGTGGGACACCGTTGGACATCGTTGGACACCGTGGGACAACGTGGGACAACGTGGGACACCGTTGGACACCGTTGGACATCGTTGGACACCGTTGGACACCGTGGGACAACGTGGGACAACGTGGGACAACGTGGGACAACGTGGGACAACGTAGGACAACGTGGGACAACGTGGGACACCGTTGGACATCGTTGGACAACGTGGGACATCGTGGGACAACGTGGGACAACGTGGGACAACGTGGGACAACGTGGGACACCGTTGGACACCGTGGGACACCGTTGGACACCGTTGGACACCGTGGGACACCGTTGGACACCGTTGGACATCGTTGGACACCGTTGGACACCGTTGGACACCGTTGGACACCGTGGGACAACGTGGGACAACCTGGGACAACGTGGGACAACGTGGGACAACGTGGGACAACGTGGGACAACGTGGGACACCGTGGGACACCGTTGGACACCGTTGGACAACGTGGGACAACGTGGGACAACGTGGGACAACGTGGGACAACGTGGGACAACGTGGGACAACGTGGGAAACCATGGAACAACGTGGGACAACGTGGGACAACGTGGGACAACGTAGGACAAGGTTGGACAACGTGGGACACCGTTGGACATCGTTGGACAACGTGGGACATCGTGGGACAACGTTGGACATCGTTGGACACCGTGGGACAACGTGGGACAACGTCGGACAACGTGGGACACCGTTGGACATCGTTGGACACCGTTGGACATCGTTGGACACCGTGGGACACCGTTGGACACCGTTGGACACCGTTGGACATCGGTGGACATCGTGGGACACCGTTGGACACCGTTGGACATCGTTGGACACCGTTGGACACCGTGGGACAACGTGGGACAACGTGGGACAACGTGGGACAACGTGGGACAACATGGGACAACGTGGGACAACGTGGGATACCGTTGGATACCGTGGGACACCGTTGGACACCGTGGGACAACGTGGGACAACGTGGGACAACGTGGGACAACGTGGGACACCGTTGGACACCGTGGGACACCGTTGGACACCGTTGGACATCGTTGGACACCGTGGGACAACGTGGGACAACGTGGGACAACGTGGGAAACCATGGAACAACGTGGGACAACGTGGGACAACGTGGGACAACGTGGGACAACGTGGGACACCGTTGGACATCGTTGGACACCGTGGGACAACGTGGGACAACGTGGGACACCGTTGGACACCGTTGGACATCGTTGGACATCGTTGGACACCGTTGGACACCGTTGGACACCGTTGGACACCGTGGGACAACGTGGGACAACGTGGGACAACGTGGGACAACGTGGGACAACGTGGGACAACGTGGGACAACGTGGGACAACGTGGGACAACGTGGGACAACGTGGGACAACGTGGGACATCGTGGGACAACGTGGGACAACGTGGGACAACGTGGGACAACGTGGGACAACCTGGGACAACGTGGGACAACGTGGGACAACGTGGGACAACGTGGGACATCGTGGGACAACGTGGGACAACGTGGGACAACGTGGGACAACGTGGGACAACGTGGGACACCGTTGGACAACGTGGGACACCGTTGGACATCGTTGGACACCGTGGGACAACGTGGGACAACGTGGGACAACGTGGGACACCGTTGGACACCGTTGGACATCGTTGGACATCGTTGGACATCGTGGGACACCGTTGGACATCGTTGGACACCGTTGGACATCGTTGGACACCGTGGGACAACGTGGGACAACGTGGGACAACGTGGGACACCGTTGGACATCGTTGGACACCGTTGGACATCGTTGGACACCGTGGGACAACGTGGGACAACGTGGGACAACGTGGGACACCGTTGGACACCGTGGGACACCGTTGGACACCGTTGGACACCGTGGGACACCGTTGGACACCGTTGGACATCGTTGGACACCGTTGGACACCGTTGGACACCGTTGGACACCGTGGGATAACGTGGGACAACGTGGGACAACGTGGGACAACGTGGGACAACGTGGGACAACGTGGGACAACGTGGGACAACGTGGGACAACGTGGGACACCGTTGGACACCGTGGGACACCGTTGGACACCGTGGGACACCGTTGGACAACGTGGGACAACGTGGGACAACGTGGGACAACGTGGGACAACGTGGGACAACGTGGGACAACGTGGGACAACGTGGGACAACGTGGGACACCGTTGGACACCGTGGGACACCGTTGGACACCGTTGGACATCGTTGGACACCGTGGGACAACGTGGGACAACGTGGGAAACCATGGAACAACGTGGGACAACGTGGGACAACGTGGGACAACGTGGGACAACGTGGGACACCGTTGGACACCGTTGGACATCGTTGGACACCGTTGGACACCGTGGGACAACGTGGGACAACGTGGGACAACGTGGGACAACGTGGGACAACGTAGGACAACGTGGGACAACGTGGGACACCGTTGGACATCGTTGGACAACGTGGGACATCGTGGGACAACGTGGGACAACGTGGGACAACGTGGGACAACGTGGGACACCGTTGGACACCGTGGGACACCGTTGGACACCGTTGGACACCGTGGGACACCGTTGGACACCGTTGGACATCGTTGGACACCGTTGGACACCGTTGGACACCGTTGGACACCGTTGGACACCGTTGGACACCGTTGGACACCGTTGGACACCGTGGGACAACGTGGGACAACGTGGGACACCGTTGGACACCGTGGGACAACGTGGGACAACGTGGGACAACGTGGGACAACGTGGGACAACGTGGGACAACGTAGGTCAACGTGGGACTACGTGGGACACCGTTGGACATCGTTGGACAACGTGGGACATCGTGGGACAACGTGGGACAACGTGGGACAACGTGGGACAACGTGGGACAACGTGGGACATCGTGGGACAACGTGGGACACCGTGGGACACCGTTGGACACCGTTGGACATCGTTGGACACCGTGGGACAACGTGGGACAACGTGGGACATCGTGGGACAACGTGGGACACCGTGGGACACCGTTGGACACCGTTGGACATCGTTGGACACCGTGGGACAACGTGGGACAACGTGGGACACCGTTGGACACCGTGGGACAACGTGGGACAACGTTGGACACCGTGGGACAACGTGGGACAACGTGGGACACCGTTGGACACCGTTGGACATCGTTGGACACCGTTGGACACCGTGGGACAACGTGGGACAACGTGGGACAACGTGGGACAACGTGGGACAACGTAGGACAACGTGGGACAACGTGGGACACCGTTGGACATCGTTGGACAACGTGGGACATCGTGGGACAACGTGGGACAACGTGGGACAACGTGGGACAACGTGGGACACCGTTGGACACCGTGGGACACCGTTGGACACCGTTGGACACCGTGGGACACCGTTGGACACCGTTGGACATCGTTGGACACCGTTGGACACCGTTGGACACCGTTGGACACCGTTGGACACCGTGGGACAACGTGGGACAACGTGGGACACCGTTGGACACCGTGGGACAACGTGGGACAACGTGGGACAACGTGGGACAACGTGGGACAACGTGGGACAACGTAGGACAACGTGGGACTACGTGGGACACCGTTGGACATCGTTGGACAACGTGGGACATCGTGGGACAACGTGGGTCAACGTGGGACAACGTGGGACAACGTGGGACAACGTGGGACAACGTGGGACAACGTGGGACAACGTGGGACAACGTGGGACACCGTTGGACACCGTGGGACACCGTTGGACACCGTTGGACATCGTTGGACACCGTGGGACAACGTGGGACAACGTGGGACACCGTTGGACATCGTTGGACAACGTGGGACATCGTGGGACAACGTGGGACAACGTGGGACAACGTGGGACAACGTGGGACAACGTGGGACAACGTGGGACAACGTGGGACAACGTGGGACAACGTGGGACAACGTGGGACAACGTGGGACACCGTGGGACACCGTTGGACACCGTTGGATATCGTTGGACACCGTGGGACAACGTGGGACAACGTGGGACACCGTTGGACACCGTGGGACAACGTGGGACAACGTGGGACAACGTGGGACAACGTGGGACAACGTGGGACAACGTAGGACAACGTGGGACAACGTGGGACACCGTTGGACATCGTTGGACAACGTGGGACATCGTGGGACAACGTGGGACAACGTGGGAAACCATGGAACAACGTGGGACAACGTGGGACAACGTGGGACAACGTGGGACAACGTGGGACACCGTTGGACATCGTTGGACACCGTGGGACAACGTGGGACAACGTGGGACACCGTTGGACACCGTTGGACATCGTTGGACACCGTTGGACACCGTGGGACAACGTGGGACAACGTGGGACAACGTGGGACAACGTGGGACAACGTAGGACAACGTGGGACAACGTGGGACACCGTTGGACATCGTTGGACAACGTGGGACATCGTGGGACAACGTGGGACAACGTGGGACAACGTGGGACAACGTGGGACACCGTTGGACACCGTGGGACAACGTGGGACAACGTGGGACAACGTGGGACAACGTGGGACAACGTGGGACAACGTAGGACAACGTGGGACAACGTGGGACACCGTTGGACATCGTTGGACAACGTGGGACATCGTGGGACAACGTGGGACAACGTGGGACAACGTGGGACAACGTGGGACAACGTGGGACAACGTGGGACAACGTGGGACAACGTGGGACAACGTGGGACACCGTTGGACACCGTGGGACACCGTTGGACACCGTTGGACATCGTTGGACACCGTGGGACAACGTGGGACAACGTGGGACACCGTTGGACATCGTTGGACAACGTGGGACATCGTGGGACAACGTGGGACAACGTGGGACAACGTGGGACAACGTGGGACAACGTGGGACAACGTGGGACAACGTGGGACAACGTGGGACAACGTGGGACAACGTGGGACAACGTGGGACAACGTGGGACAACGTGGGACACCGTGGGACACCGTTGGACACCGTTGGATATCGTTGGACACCGTGGGACAACGTGGGACAACGTGGGACACCGTTGGACACCGTGGGACAACGTGGGACAACGTGGGACAACGTGGGACAACGTGGGACAACGTGGGACAACGTAGGACAACGTGGGACAACGTGGGACACCGTTGGACATCGTTGGACAACGTGGGACATCGTGGGACAACGTGGGACACCGTGGGACACCGTTGGACACCGTTGGACATCGTTGGACACCGTGGGACAACGTGGGACAACGTGGGACATCGTGGGACAACGTGGGACACCGTGGGACACCGTTGGACACCGTTGGACATCGTTGGACACCGTGGGACAACGTGGGACAACGTGGGACACCGTTGGACACCGTGGGACAACGTGGGACAACGTTGGACACCGTGGGACAACGTGGGACAACGTGGGACACCGTTGGACACCGTTGGACATCGTTGGACACCGTTGGACACCGTGGGACAACGTGGGACAACGTGGGACAACGTGGGACAACGTGGGACAACGTAGGACAACGTGGGACAACGTGGGACACCGTTGGACATCGTTGGACAACGTGGGACATCGTGGGACAACGTGGGACAACGTGGGACAACGTGGGACAACGTGGGACAACGTGGGACACCGTTGGACACCGTGGGACACCGTTGGACACCGTTGGACATCGTTGGACACCGTGGGACAACGTGGGACAACGTGGGACACCGTTGGACATCGTTGGACAACGTGGGACATCGTGGGACAACGTGGGACAACGTGGGACAACGTGGGACAACGTGGGACAACGTGGGACAACGTGGGACAACGTGGGACAACGTGGGACAACGTGGGACAACGTGGGACAACGTGGGACAACGTGGGACAACGTGGGACACCGTGGGACACCGTTGGACACCGTTGGATATCGTTGGACACCGTGGGACAACGTGGGACAACGTGGGACACCGTTGGACACCGTGGGACAACGTGGGACAACGTGGGACAACGTGGGACAACGTGGGACAACGTGGGACAACGTAGGACAACGTGGGACAACGTGGGACACCGTTGGACATCGTTGGACAACGTGGGACATCGTGGGACAACGTGGGACACCGTGGGACACCGTTGGACACCGTTGGACATCGTTGGACACCGTGGGACAACGTGGGACAACGTGGGACATCGTGGGACAACGTGGGACACCGTGGGACACCGTTGGACACCGTTGGACATCGTTGGACACCGTGGGACAACGTGGGACAACGTGGGACACCGTTGGACACCGTGGGACAACGTGGGACAACGTTGGACACCGTGGGACAACGTGGGACAACGTGGGACACCGTTGGACACCGTTGGACATCGTTGGAAACCGTTGGACACCGTGGGACAACGTGGGACAACGTGGGACAACGTGGGACAACGTGGGACAACGTAGGACAACGTGGGACAACGTGGGACACCGTTGGACATCGTTGGACAACGTGGGACATCGTGGGACAACGTGGGACAACGTGGGACAACGTGGGACAACGTGGGACACCGTTGGACACCGTGGGACACCGTTGGACACCGTTGGACACCGTGGGACACCGTTGGACACCGTTGGACATCGTTGGACACCGTTGGACACCGTTGGACACCGTTGGACACCGTTGGACACCGTGGGACAACGTGGGACAACGTGGGACACCGTTGGACACCGTGGGACAACGTGGGACAACGTGGGACAACGTGGGACAACGTGGGACAACGTGGGACAACGTAGGACAACGTGGGACTACGTGGGACACCGTTGGACATCGTTGGACAACGTGGGACATCGTGGGACAACGTGGGTCAACGTGGGACAACGTGGGACAACGTGGGACAACGTGGGACAACGTGGGACAACGTGGGACAACGTGGGACAACGTGGGACACCGTTGGACACCGTGGGACACCGTTGGACACCGTTGGACATCGTTGGACACCGTGGGACAACGTGGGACAACGTGGGACACCGTTGGACATCGTTGGACAACGTGGGACATCGTGGGACAACGTGGGACAACGTGGGACAACGTGGGACAACGTGGGACAACGTGGGACAACGTGGGACAACGTGGGACAACGTGGGACAACGTGGGACAACGTGGGACAACGTGGGACACCGTGGGACACCGTTGGACACCGTTGGATATCGTTGGACACCGTGGGACAACGTGGGACAACGTGGGACACCGTTGGACACCGTGGGACAACGTGGGACAACGTGGGACAACGTGGGACAACGTGGGACAACGTGGGACAACGTAGGACAACGTGGGACAACGTGGGACACCGTTGGACATCGTTGGACAACGTGGGACATCGTGGGACAACGTGGGACACCGTGGGACACCGTTGGACACCGTTGGACATCGTTGGACACCGTGGGACAACGTGGGACAACGTGGGACACCGTTGGACACCGTGGGACAACGTGGGACAACGTGGGACAACGTGGGACAACGTGGGACACCGTTGGATACCGTGGGACAACGTGGGACAACGTGGGACAACGTGGGACACCGTTGGACATCGTTGGACATCGTTGGACATCGTTGGACACCGTTGGACACCGTTGGACACCGTGGGACACCGTTGGACATCGGTGGACATCGTGGGACACCGTTGGACACCGTTGGACATCGTTGGACACCGTTGGACACCGTGGGACAACGTGGGACAACGTGGGACAACGTGGGACACCGTTGGACACCGTTGGACACCGTTGGACATCGTTGGACATCGTTGGACATCGTGGGACACCGTTGGACATCGTTGGACACCGTTGGACATCGTTGGACACCGTGGGACAACGTGGGACAACGTGGGACAACGTGGGACACCGTTGGACATCGTTGGACACCGTTGGACATCGTTGGACACCGTGGGACACCGTTGGACAACGTGGGACACCGTTGGACATCGTTGGACAGCGTGGGACAACGTGGGACAACGTGGGACAACGTGGGACACCGTTGGACACCGTTGGACATCGTTGGACATCGTTGGACATCGTGGGACACCGTTGGACATCGTTGGACACCGTTGGACAACGTGGGACAACGTGGGACAACGTGGGACAACGTGGGACAACGTGAGACAACGTGGGACAACGTGGGACACCGTTGGACACCGTGGGACACCGTTGGACACCGTTGGACATCGTTGGACACCGTGGGACAACGTGGGACAACGTGGGAAACCATGGAACAACGTGGGACAACGTGGGACAACGTGGGACAACGTGGGACAACGTGGGACACCGTTGGACATCGTTGGACACCGTGGGACAACGTGGGACAACGTGGGACACCGTTGGACACCGTTGGACATCGTTGGACACCGTTGGACACCGTGGGACAACGTGGGACAACGTGGGACAACGTGGGACAACGTGGGACAACGTAGGACAACGTGGGACAACGTGGGACACCGTTGGACATCGTTGGACAACGTGGGACATCGTGGGACAACGTGGGACAACGTGGGACAACGTGGGACAACGTGGGACACCGTTGGACACCGTGGGACAACGTGGGACAACGTGGGACAACGTGGGACAACGTGGGACAACGTGGGACAACGTAGGACAACGTGGGACAACGTGGGACACCGTTGGACATCGTTGGACAACGTGGGACATCGTGGGACAACGTGGGACAACGTGGGACAACGTGGGACAACGTGGGACAACGTGGGACAACGTGGGACAACGTGGGACAACGTGGGACACCGTTGGACACCGTGGGACACCGTTGGACACCGTTGGACATCGTTGGACACCGTGGGACAACGTGGGACAACGTGGGACACCGTTGGACATCGTTGGACAACGTGGGACATCGTGGGACAACGTGGGACAACGTGGGACAACGTGGGACAACGTGGGACAACGTGGGACAACGTGGGACAACGTGGGACAACGTGGGACAACGTGGGACAACGTGGGACAACGTGGGACAACGTGGGACAACGTGGGACAACGTGGGACACCGTGGGACACCGTTGGACACCGTTGGACATCGTTGGACACCGTGGGACAACGTGGGACAACGTGGGACACCGTTGGACACCGTGGGACAACGTGGGACAACGTGGGACAACGTGGGACAACGTGGGACAACGTGGGACAACGTAGGACAACGTTGGACAACGTGGGACACCGTTGGACATCGTTGGACAACGTGGGACATCGTGGGACAACGTTGGACATCGTTGGACACCGTGGGACAACGTGGGACAACGTCGGACAACGTGGGACACCGTTGGACATCGTTGGACACCGTTGGACATCGTTGGACACCGTGGGACACCGTTGGACACCGTTGGACACCGTTGGACATCGGTGGACATCGTGGGACACCGTTGGACACCGTTGGACATCGTTGGACACCGTTGGACACCGTGGGACAACGTGGGACAACGTGGGACAACGTGGGACAACGTGGGACAACATGGGACAACGTGGGACAACGTGGGATACCGTTGGATACCGTGGGACACCGTTGGACACCGTGGGACAACGTGGGACAACGTGGGACAACGTGGGACAACGTGGGACACCGTTGGACACCGTGGGACACCGTTGGACACCGTTGGACATCGTTGGACACCGTGGGACAACGTGGGACAACGTGGGACAACGTGGGAAACCATGGAACAACGTGGGACAACGTGGGACAACGTGGGACAACGTGGGACAACGTGGGACACCGTTGGACATCGTTGGACACCGTGGGACAACGTGGGACAACGTGGGACAACGTGGGACAACGTGGGACAACGTGGGACACCGTTGGACACCGTGGGACACCGTTGGACACCGTTGGACACCGTGGGACACCGTTGGACACCGTTGGACATCGTTGGACACCGTTGGACACCGTTGGACACCGTTGGACACCGTGGGACAACGTGGGACAACGTGGGACAACGTGGGACAACGTGGGACAACGTGGGACAACGTGGGACAACGTGGGACAACGTGGGACAACGTGGGACAACGTGGGACACCGTTGGACACCGTTGGACATCGTTGGACATCGTTGGACACCGTTGGACACCGTTGGACACCGTTGGACACCGTGGGACAACGTGGGACAACGTGGGACAACGTGGGACAACGTGGGACAACGTGGGACAACGTGGGACAACGTGGGACAACGTGGGACAACGTGGGACAACGTGGGACAACGTGGGACATCGTGGGACAACGTGGGACAACGTGGGACAACGTGGGACAACGTGGGACACCGTTGGACACCGTGGGACACCGTTGGACACCGTTGGACACCGTGGGACACCGTTGGACACCGTTGGACATCGTTGGACACCGTTGGACACCGTTGGACACCGTTGGACACCGTGGGACAACGTGGGACAACGTGGGACAACGTGGGACAACGTGGGACAACGTGGGACAACGTGGGACAACGTGGGACAACGTGGGACAACGTGGGACACCGTTGGACACCGTGGGACACCGTTGGACACCGTGGGACACCGTTGGACACCGTGGGACACCGTTGGACAACGTGGGACAACGTGGGACAACGTGGGACAACGTGGGACAACGTGGGACAACGTGGGACAACGTGGGACAACGTGGGACAACGTGGGACACCGTTGGACACCGTGGGACACCGTTGGACACCGTTGGACATCGTTGGACACCGTGGGACAACGTGGGACAACGTGGGAAACCATGGAACAACGTGGGACAACGTGGGACAACGTGGGACAACGTGGGACAACGTGGGACAACGTTGGACATCGTTGGACATCGTTGGACATCGTTGGACACCGTTGGACACCGTTGGACACCGTGGGACACCGTTGGACATCGGTGGACATCGTGGGACACCGTTGGACACCGTTGGACACCGTTGGACACCGTTGGACACCGTGGGACAACGTGGGACAACGTGGGACAACGTGGGACACCGTTGGACACCGTTGGACACCGTTGGACATCGTTGGACATCGTTGGACATCGTGGGACACCGTTGGACATCGTTGGACACCGTTGGACATCGTTGGACACCGTGGGACAACGTGGGACAACGTGGGACAACGTGGGACACCGTTGGACATCGTTGGACACCGTTGGACATCGTTGGACACCGTGCGACACCGTTGGACAACGTGGGACACCGTTGGACATCGTTGGACAGCGTGGGACAACGTGGGACAACGTGGGACAACGTGGGACACCGTTGGACACCGTTGGACATCGTTGGACATCGTTGGACATCGTGGGACACCGTTGGACATCGTTGGACACCGTTGGACAACGTGGGACAACGTGGGACAACGTGGGACAACGTGGGACAACGTGAGACAACGTGGGACAACGTGGGACACCGTTGGACACCGTGGGACACCGTTGGACACCGTTGGACATCGTTGGACACCGTGGGACAACGTGGGACAACGTGGGAAACCATGGAACAACGTGGGACAACGTGGGACAACGTGGGACAACGTGGGACAACGTGGGACACCGTTGGACATCGTTGGACACCGTGGGACAACGTGGGACAACGTGGGACACCGTTGGACACCGTTGGACATCGTGGGACACCGTTGGACACCGTGGGACAACGTGGGACAACGTGGGACAACGTGGGACAACGTGGGACAACGTAGGACAACGTGGGACAACGTGGGACACCGTTGGACATCGTTGGACAACGTGGGACATCGTGGGACAACGTGGGACAACGTGGGACAACGTGGGACAACGTGGGACACCGTGGGACACCGTGGGACAACGTGGGACAACGTGGGACAACGTGGGACAACGTGGGACATCGTGGGACAACGTAGGACAACGTGGGACAACGTGGGACACCGTTGGACATCGTTGGACAACGTGGGACATCGTGGGACAACGTGGGACAACGTGGGACAACGTGGGACAACGTGGGACAACGTGGTACAACGTGGGACAACGTGGGACAACGTGGGACACCGTTGGACACCGTGGGACACCGTTGGACACCGTTGGACATCGTTGGACACCGTGGGACAACGTGGGACAACGTGGGACACCGTTGGACATCGTTGGACAACGTGGGACATCGTGGGACAACGTGGGACAACGTGGGACAACGTGGGACAACGTGGGACAACGTGGGACAACGTGGGACAACGTGGGACAACGTGGGACAACGTGGGACAACGTGGGACAACGTGGGACAACGTGGGACAACGTGGGACAACGTGGGACACCGTGGGACACCGTTGGACACCGTTGGACATCGTTGGACACCGTGGGACAACGTGGGACAACGTGGGACACCGTTGGACACCGTGGGACAACGTGGGACAACGTGGGACAACGTGGGACAACGTGGGACAACGTGGGACAACGTAGGACAACGTTGGACAACGTGGGACACCGTTGGACATCGTTGGACAACGTGGGACATCGTGGGACAACGTTGGACATCGTTGGACACCGTGGGACAACGTGGGACAACGTCGGACAACGTGGGACACCGTTGGACATCGTTGGACACCGTTGGACATCGTTGGACACCGTGGGACACCGTTGGACACCGTTGGACACCGTTGGACATCGGTGGACATCGTGGGACACCGTTGGACACCGTTGGACATCGTTGGACACCGTTGGACACCGTGGGACAACGTGGGACAACGTGGGACAACGTGGGACAACGTGGGACAACATGGGACAACGTGGGACAACGTGGGATACCGTTGGATACCGTGGGACACCGTTGGACACCGTGGGACAACTTCGGACAACGTGGGACAACGTGGGACAACGTGGGACACCGTTGGACACCGTGGGACACCGTTGGACACCGTTGGACAACGTTGGACACCGTGGGACAACGTGGGACAACGTGGGACAACGTGGGAAACCATGGAACAACGTGGGACAACGTGGGACAACGTGGGACAACGTGGGACAACGTGGGACACCGTTGGACATCGTTGGACACCGTGGGACAACGTGGGACAACGTGGGACAACGTGGGACAACGTGGGACACCGTTGGACACCGTGGGACACCGTTGGACACCGTTGGACACCGTGGGACACCGTTGGACACCGTTGGACATCGTTGGACACCGTTGGACACCGTTGGACACCGTTGGACACCGTGGGACAACGTGGGACAACGTGGGACAACGTGGGACAACGTGGGACAACGTGGGACAACGTGGGACAACGTGGGACAACGTGGGACAACGTGGGACAACGTGGGACACCGTTGGACACCGTTGGACATCGTTGGACATCGTTGGACACCGTTGGACACCGTTGGACACCGTTGGACACCGTGGGACAACGTGGGACAACGTGGGACAACGTGGGACAACGTGGGACAACGTGGGACAACGTGGGACAACGTGGGACAACGTGGGACAACGTGGGACAACGTGGGACAACGTGGGACATCGTGGGACAACGTGGGACAACGTGGGACAACGTGGGACAACGTGGGACACCGTTGGACACCGTGGGACACCGTTGGACACCGTTGGACACCGTGGGACACCGTTGGACACCGTTGGACATCGTTGGACACCGTTGGACACCGTTGGACACCGTGGGACAACGTGGGACAACGTGGGACAACGTGGGACAACGTGGGACAACGTGGGACAACGTGGGACAACGTGGGACAACGTGGGACAACGTGGGACACCGTTGGACACCGTGGGACACCGTTGGACACCGTGGGACACCGTTGGACACCGTGGGACACCGTTGGACAACGTGGGACAACGTGGGACAACGTGGGACAACGTGGGACAACGTGGGACAACGTGGGACAACGTGGGACAACGTGGGACAACGTGGGACACCGTTGGACACCGTGGGACACCGTTGGACACCGTTGGACATCGTTGGACACCGTGGGACAACGTGGGACAACGTGGGAAACCATGGAACAACGTGGGACAACGTGGGACAACGTGGGACAACGTGGGACAACGTGGGACACCGTTGGACACCGTTGGACACCGTGGGACAACGTGGGACAACGTGGGACACCGTTGGACACCGTTGGACATCGTTGGACACCGTTGGACACCGTGGGACAACGTGGGACAACGTGGGACAACGTGGGACAACGTGGGACAACGTAGGACAACGTGGGACAACGTGGGACACCGTTGGACATCGTTGGACAACGTGGGACATCGTGGGACAACGTGGGACAACGTGGGACAACGTGGGACAACGTGGGACACCGTTGGACACCGTGGGACACCGTTGGACACCGTTGGACACCGTGGGACACCGTTGGACACCGTTGGACATCGTTGGACACCGTTGGACACCGTTGGACACCGTTGGACACCGTTGGACACCGTGGGACAACGTGGGACAACGTGGGACACCGTTGGACACCGTGGGACAACGTGGGACAACGTGGGACAACGTGGGACAACGTGGGACAACGTAGGACAACGTGGGACTACGTGGGACACCGTTGGACATCGTTGGACAACGTGGGACATCGTGGGACAACGTGGGACAACGTGGGACAACGTGGGACAACGTGGGACAACGTGGGACAACGTGGGACAACGTGGGACAACGTGGGACAACGTGGGACACCGTTGGACACCGTGGGACACCGTTGGACACCGTTGGACATCGTTGGACACCGTGGGACAACGTGGGACAACGTGGGACACCGTTGGACATCGTTGGACAACGTGGGACATCGTGGGACAACGTGGGACAACGTGGGACAACGTGGGACAACGTGGGACAACGTGGGACAACGTGGGACAACGTGGGACAACGTGGGACACCGTGGGACACCGTTGGACACCGTTGGATATCGTTGGACACCGTGGGACAACGTGGGACAACGTGGGACACCGTTGGACACCGTGGGACAACGTGGGACAACGTGGGACAACGTGGGACAACGTGGGACAACGTAGGACAACGTGGGACAACGTGGGACAACGTTGGACATCGTTGGACAACGTGGGACATCGTGGGACAACGTGGGACACCGTGGGACACCGTTGGACACCGTTGGACATCGTTGGACACCGTGGGACAACGTGGGACAACGTGGGACATCGTGGGACAACGTGGGACACCGTGGGACACCGTTGGACACCGTTGGACATCGTTGGACACCGTGGGACAACGTGGGACAACGTGGGACACCGTTGGACACCGTGGGACAACGTGGGACAACGTTGGACACCGTGGGACAACGTGGGACAACGTGGGACACCGTTGGACACCGTTGGACATCGTTGGACACCGTTGGACACCGTGGGACAACGTGGGACAACGTGGGACAACGTGGGACAACGTGGGACAACGTAGGACAACGTGGGACAACGTGGGACACCGTTGGACATCGTTGGACAACTTGGGACATCGTGGGACAACGTGGGACAACGTGGGACAACGTGGGACAACGTGGGACACCGTTGGACACCGTGGGACACCGTTGGACACCGTTGGACACCGTGGGACACCGTTGGACACCGTTGGACATCGTTGGACACCGTTGGACACCGTTGGACACCGTGGGACAACGTGGGACAACGTGGGACACCGTTGGACACCGTGGGACAACGTGGGACAACGTGGGACAACGTGGGACAACGTGGGACAACGTGGGACAACGTAGGACAACGTGGGACTACGTGGGACACCGTTGGACATCGTTGGACAACGTGGGACATCGTGGGACAACGTGGGACAACGTGGGACAACGTGGGACAACGTGGGACAACGTGGGACAACGTGGGACAACGTGGGACAACGTGGGACACCGTTGGACACCGTGGGACACCGTTGGACACCGTTGGACATCGTTGGACACCGTGGGACAACGTGGGACAACGTGGGACACCGTTGGACATCGTTGGACAACGTGGGACAACGTGGGACAACGTGGGACAACGTGGGACAACGTGGGACAACGTGGGACAACGTGGGACAACGTGGGACAACGTGGGACAACGTGGGACAACGTGGGACAACGTGGGACAACGTGGGACAACGTGGGACAACGTGGGACAACGTGGGACACCGTGGGACACCGTTGGACACCGTTGGATATCGTTGGACACCGTGGGACAACGTGGGACAACGTGGGACAACGTGGGACACCGTGGGACAACGTGGGACAACGTGGGACACCGTGGGACAACGTGGGACAACGTGGGACAACGTGGGACAACGTAGGACAACGTGGGACAACGTGGGACACCGTTGGACATCGTTGGACAACGTGGGACATCGTGGGACAACGTGGGACACCGTGGGACACCGTTGGACACCGTTGGACATCGTTGGACACCGTGGGACAACGTGGGACAACGTGGGACACCGTTGGACACCGTGGGACAACGTGGGACAACGTGGGACAACGTGGGACAACGTGGGACAACGTAGGACAACGTGGGACAACGTGGGACACCGTTGGACATCGTTGGACAACGTGGGACATCGTGGGACAACGTGGGACAACGTGGGACAACGTGGGACAACGTGGGACACCGTTGGACACCGTGGGACAACGTGGGACAACGTGGGACAACGTGGGACACCGTTGGATACCGTGGGACAACGTGGGACAACGTGGGACAACGTGGGACACCGTTGGACATCGTTGGACATCGTTGGACATCGTTGGACACCGTTGGACACCGTGGGACAACGTGGGACAACGTGGGACAACGTGGGACAACGTGGGACAACGTAGGACAACGTGGGACAACGTGGGACACCGTTGGACATCGTTGGACAACGTGGGACATCGTGGGACAACGTGGGACAACGTGGGACAACGTGGGACAACGTGGGACACCGTTGGACACAGTGGGACACCGTTGGACACCGTTGGACACCGTGGGACACCGTTGGACACCGTTGGACATCGTTGGACACCGTTGGACACCGTTGGACACCGTTGGACACCGTTGGACACCGTGGGACAACGTGGGACAACGTGGGACACCGTTGGACACCGTGGGACAACGTGGGACAACGTGGGACAACGTGGGACAACGTGGGACAACGTGGGACAACGTAGGACAACGTGGGACTACGTGGGACACCGTTGGACATCGTTGGACAACGTGGGACATCGTGGGACAACGTGGGACAACGTGGGACAACGTGGGACAACGTGGGACAACGTGGGACAACGTGGGACAACGTGGGACAACGTGGGACAACGTGGGACACCGTTGGACACCGTGGGACACCGTTGGACACCGTTGGACATCGTTGGACACCGTGGGACAACGTGGGACAACGTGGGACACCGTTGGACATCGTTGGACAACGTGGGACAACGTGGGACAACGTGGGACAACGTGGGACAACGTGGGACAACGTGGGACAACGTGGGACAACGTGGGACAACGTGGGACAACGTGGGACAACGTGGGACAACGTGGGACAACGTGGGACAACGTGGGACAACGTGGGACAACGTGGGACACCGTGGGACACCGTTGGACACCGTTGGATATCGTTGGACACCGTGGGACAACGTGGGACAACGTGGGACACCGTTGGACACCGTGGGACAACGTGGGACAACGTGGGACAACGTGGGACAACGTGGGACAACGTGGGACAACGTAGGACAACGTGGGACAACGTGGGACACCGTTGGACATCGTTGGACAACGTGGGACATCGTGGGACAACGTGGGACACCGTGGGACACCGTTGGACACCGTTGGACATCGTTGGACACCGTGGGACAACGTGGGACAACGTGGGACACCGTTGGACACCGTGGGACAACGTGGGACAACGTGGGACAACGTGGGACAACGTGGGACAACGTAGGACAACGTGGGACAACGTGGGACACCGTTGGACATCGTTGGACAACGTGGGACATCGTGGGACAACGTGGGACAACGTGGGACAACGTGGGACAACGTGGGACACCGTTGGACACCGTGGGACAACGTGGGACAACGTGGGACAACGTGGGACACCGTTGGATACCGTGGGACAACGTGGGACAACGTGGGACAACGTGGGACACCGTTGGACATCGTTGGACATCGTTGGACATCGTTGGACACCGTTGGACACCGTTGGACACCGTGGGACACCGTTGGACATCGGTGGACATCGTGGGACACCGTTGGACACCGTTGGACATCGTTGGACACCGTTGGACATCGTGGGACAACGTGGGACAACGTGGGACATCGTTGGACAGCGTGGGACAACGTGGGACAACGTGGGACACCGTTGGACATCGTTGGACGCCGTGGGACTACGTGGGACAACGTGGGACACCGTTGGACACCGTTGAACATCGTTGGACATCGTTGGACACCGTTGGACACCGTTGGACACCGTTGGACACCGTGGGACAACGTGGGACAACGTGGGACAACGTGGGACAACGTGGGACAACGTGGGACAACGTGGGGCAACGTAGGACAACGTGGGACAACGTGGGACAACGTGGGGCAACGTAGGACAACGTGGGACAACGTGGGACACCGTTGGACATCGTTGGACAACGTGGGACATCGTGGGACAACGTGGGACAACGTGGGACAACGTGGGACAACGTGGGACACCGTTGGACACCGTGGGACACCGTTGGACACCGTTGGACACCGTGGGACACCGTTGGACACCGTTGGACATCGTTGGACTCCGTTGGACACCGTTGGACATCGTGGGACAACGTGTGACAACGTGGGACAACGTGGGACAACGTGGGACAACGTGGGACAACGTGGGACAACGTGGGACATCGTGGGACAACGTGGGACAACGTGGGACAACGTGGGACAACGTGGGACAACGTGGGACACCGTTGGACAACGTGGGACACCGTTGGACATCGTTGGACACCGTGGGACAACGTGGGACAACGTGGGACAACGTGGGACACCGTTGGACACCGTTGGACATCGTTGGACATCGTTGGACATCGTGGGACACCGTTGGACATCGTTGGACACCGTTGGACATCGTTGGACACCGTGGGACAACGTGGGACAACGTGGGACAACGTGGGACACCGTTGGACATCGTTGGACACCGTTGGACATCGTTGGACACCGTGCGACACCGTTGGACAACGTGGGACACCGTTGGACATCGATGGACAGCGTGGGACAACGTGGGACAACGTGGGACAACGTGGGACACCGTTGGACACCGTTGGACATCGTTGGACATCGTTGGACATCGTGGGACACCGTTGGACATCGTTGGACACCGTTGGACATCGTTGGACACCGTGGGACAACGTGGGACAACGTGGGACAACGTGGGACACAGTTGGACATCGTTGGACACCGTTGGACATCGTTGGACACCGTGGCACACCGTTGGACACTGTTGGACACCGTTGGACATCGTTGGACATCGTGGGACACCGTTGGACACCGTTGGACATCGTTGGACACCGTTGGACACCGTGGGACAACGTGGGACAACGTGGGACAACGTGGGACAACGTGGGACAACGTGGGACAACGTGGGACAACGTGGGACAACGTGGGACACCGTTGGACACCGTGGGACTTCGTTGGACAACGTGGGACAACGTGGGACAACGTGGGACAACGTGGGACAACGTGGGACAACGTGGGACAACGTGGGACACCGTTGGACACCGTGGGACTTCGTTGGACAACGTGGGACAACGTGGGACAACGTGGGACAACGTGGGACATCGTGGGACACCGTTGGACACCGTGGGACACCGTTGGACATCGTTGGACACCGTTGGACATCGTTGGACACCGTGCGACACCGTTGGACAACGTGGGACACCGTTGGACATCGTTGGACAGCGTGGGACAACGTGGGACAACGTGGGACAACGTGGGACACCGTTGGACACCGTTGGACATCGTTGGACATCGTTGGACATCGTGGGACACCGTTGGACATCGTTGGACACCGTTGGACATCGTTGGACACCGTGGGACAACGTGGGACAACGTGGGACAACGTGGGACACAGTTGGACATCGTTGGACACCGTTGGACATCGTTGGACACCGTGGGACACCGTTGGACACTGTTGGACACCGTTGGACATCGGTGGACATCGTTGGACACCGTGGGACAACGTGGGACAACGTGGGACAACGTGGGAAACCATGGAACAACGTGGGACAACGTGGGACAACGTGGGACAACGTGGGACACCGTTGGACATCGTTGGACACCGTGGGACAACGTGGGACAACGTGGGACAACGTGGGACACCGTTGGACACCGTGGGACACCGTTGGACAACGTGGGACAACGTGGGACAACGTGGGACAACGTGGGACAACGTGGGACAACGTGGGACAACGTGGGACATCGTGGGACACCGTTGGACACCGTGGGACACCGTTGGACAACGTGGGACAACGTGGGACAACGTGGGACAACGTGGGACAACGTGGGACACCGTTGGACACCGTGGGACACCGTGGGACAACGTGGGACAACGTGGGACACCGTTGGACACCGTGGGACACCGTTGGACAACGTGGGACAACGTGGGACAACGTGGGACAACGTGGTACAACGTGGGACAACGTGGGACAACGTGGGACAACGTGGGACATCGTGGGACACCGTTGGACACCGTGGGACACCGTTGGACAACGTGGGACAACGTGGGACAACGTGGGTCAACGTGGGAAACCATGGAACAACGTGGGACAACGTGGGACACCGTTGGACACCGTTGGACATCGTTGGACACCGTGGGACAACGTGGGACAACGTGGGACAACGTGGGACACCGTTGGACACCGTGGGACAACGTGGGACAACGTGGGACAACGTGGGACACCGTTGGACATCGTTGGACATCGTTGGACATCGTTGGACACCGTTGGACACCGTGGGACAACGTGGGACAACGTGGGACAACGTGGGACACCGTTGGACACCGTGGGACAACGTGGGACAACGTGGGACAACGTGGGACACCGTTGGACATCGTTGGACATCGTTGGACATCGTTGGACACCGTTGGACACCGTTGGACACCGTTGGATACCGTTGGACACCGTCGGACATCGGTGGACATCGTGGGACACCGTTGGACACCGTTGGACATCGTTGGACACCGTTGGACACCGTGGGACTTCGTTGGACATCGTTGGACATCGTTGGACAACGTGGGACACCGTTGGACACCGTGGGACTTCGTTGGACAACGTGGGACAACGTGGGACAACGTGGGACAACGTGGGACAACGTGGGACAACGTGGGACAACGTGGGACACCGTTGGACACCGTGGGACTTCGTTGGACAACGTGGGACAACGTGGGACAACGTGGGACAACGTGGGACATCGTTGGACAACGTGGGACAACGTGGGACAACGTGGGACAACGTGGGACAACGTGGGACAACGTGGGACACCGTTGGACACCGTGGGACACCGTTGGACACCGTTGGACATCGTTGGACACCGTGGGACAACGTGGGACAACGTGGGACAACGTGGGACACCGTTGGACACCGTGGGACAACGTGGGACAACGTGGGACAACGTGGGACACCGTTGGACATCGTTGGACATCGTTGGACATCGTTGGACACCGTTGGACACCGTTGGACACCGTTGGATACCGTTGGACACCGTTGGACATCGGTGGACATCGTGGGACACCGTTGGACACCGTTGGACATCGTTGGACACCGTTGGACACCGTGGGACAACGTGGGACAACGTGGGACAACGTGGGACAACGTGGGACACCGTTGGACACCGTGGGACACCGTTGGACACCGTTGGACACCGTTGGACACCGTTGGACATCGTTGGACACCGTGGGACAACGTGGGACAACGTGGGACATCGTTTGACAACGTGGGACAACGTGGGACAACGTGGGACAACGTGGGACAACGTGGGACAACGTGGGACACCGTTGGACACCGTGGGACACCGTTGGACACCGTTGGACATCGTTGGACACCGTGGGACAACGTGGGACAACGTGGGACAACGTGGGAAACCATGGAACAACGTGGGACAACGTGGGACAACGTGGGACAACGTGGGACAACGTGGGACAACGTGGGACACCGTTGGACATCGTTGGACAACGTGGGACAACGTGGGACAACGTGGGACAACGTGGGACAACGTGGGACAACGTGGGACACCGTTGGACACCGTGGGACACCGTTGGACACCGTTGGACATCGTTGGACACCGTGGGACAACGTGGGACAACGTGGGACAACGTGGGACACCGTTGGACACCGTGGGACAACGTGGGACAACGTGGGACAACGTGGGACACCGTTGGACATCGTTGGACATCGTTGGACATCGTTGGACACCGTTGGACACCGTTGGACACCGTTGGATACCGTTGGACACCGTTGGACATCGGTGGACATCGTGGGACACCGTTGGACACCGTTGGACATCGTTGGACACCGTTGGACACCGTGGGACAACGTGGGACAACGTGGGACAACGTGGGACAACGTGGGACAACGTGGGACAACCTGGGACAACGTGGGACACCGTTGGACACCGTGGGACACCGTTGGACAACGTGGGACAACGTGGGACAACGTGGGACAACGTGGGACAACGTGGGACACCGTTGGACACCGTGGGACACCGTTGGACACCGTTGGACATCGTTGGACACCGTGGGACAACGTGGGACAACGTGGGACAACGTGGGAAACCATGGAACAACGTGGGATAACGTGGGACAACGTGGGACAACGTGGGACAACGTGGGACAACGTGGGACACCGTTGGACATCGTTGGACACCGTGGGACAACGTGGGACAACGTGGGACACCGTTTGTAAATTCGTACTATCGCGGGGAGACGCGGTCGTTAGAATACGCGTCAACGAGAGTCGTAAATTCCCGTTACGATTAGAATAATCGACACCACGAATAGTTCGATCCCCGTATTTCGGTTATGATAATCGGGGTGGTTGATGCGGTATAACACTGAGAGTCACAGAATTATAATAATGTATATTTCCAACAACTAGTCTACACGATTGAAAAGATATAAACAATTAACAACTTTATCGCACGCAGATAATGTAACTGTATACAGTATCGAGCAAGGCTCTTACACTTGAAGTTAGTCTCTTGGTGGACGTAGCACGATATGATACTTAACAGGATAAGCGAATGTCTGGCAATGTCGCGGATCGACTTGGCGTTCTGTTCTGAGTTAGACGTTTGGCGTTAGAAGTTTGAATGATTGGTCGCTCTTGCGTTGAGATGGAAGAGGGTAAGTGTGGGTGTGCCCTTTTGCATGACGAACGCGGATTCGTTGTTCACACTTTTCGTTAAGAAAAGTGAGGGTAACGATCCGCGATGTCGATTGGTTATGCCCTACGCTGATGCTTGAAGGGATGGGTAGAAGGTCTCCTACCATCGTGGTTGATAGGAGACCTTGTGGTGGAAAAACCTGATTGATTTATTAGCCAGACATTCGATTCTTCCCGATGGGTGCGTGTTCGCTTTCTCCGTATTTTTTCAGCGCGCCTAATAAACCCAAGGACCACTCTAAAAACCAGATGTGCTTCGAAAATATTTCTGGGCTTAAGAAATTCTTCAGGACAAAGGGGTTGACTGAAGACGCCTGTTAATACAATACAGTGACAGCGAAAGAATATATTGGGTCCTTAGGTTTATTGAGGGTCGGAGTGACGTTACGCAGGCCGCTGGCTGTCCGGTCGCGAGGGCTGGCATGCAGATGTTTAGGCGACGTAACACCGTTGGACACCGTTGGACATCGTTGGACATCGTTGGACACCGTTGGACACCGTTGGACACCGTTGGACACCGTGGGACAACGTGGGACAACGTGGGACAACGTGGGACAACGTGGGACAACGTGGGACAATGTGGGACAACGTAGGACAACGTGGGACAACGTGGGACACCGTTGGACATCGTTGGACAACGTGGGACATCGTGGGACAACGTGGGACAACGTGGGACAACGTGGGACAACGTGGGACACCGTTGGACATCGCTGGACACCGTTGGACATCGTTGGACACCGTGGGACAACGTGGGACAACGTGGGACAACGTGGGACAACGTGGGACAACGTGGGACAACGTGGGACAACGTGGGACAACGTGGGAAACCATGGAACAACGTGGGACAACGTGGGACACCCTTGGACATCGTTGGACATCGTTGGACACCGTGGGACAACGTGGGACAACGTGGGAAAACGTGGGACAACGTGGGACACCGTTGGACATCGCTGGACACCGTTGGACATCGTTGGACACCGTGGGACAACGTGGGACAACGTGGGACAACGTGGGACAACGTGGGACAACGTGGGACACCGTTGGATACCGTGGGACAACGTGGGACAACGTGGGACAACGTGGGACACCGTTGGACATCGTTGGACATCGTTGGACATCGTTGGACACCGTTGGACACCGTTGGACACCGTGGGACACCGTTGGACATCGGTGGACATCGTGGGACACCGTTGGACACCGTTGGACATCGTTGGACACCGTTGGACATCGTGGGACAACGTGGGACAACGTGGGACATCGTTGGACAGCGTGGGACAACGTGGGACAACGTGGGACACCGTTGGACATCGTTGGACGCCGTGGGACAACGTGGGACAACGTGGGACACCGTTGGACACCGTTGAACATCGTTGGACATCGTTGGACACCGTTGGACACCGTTGGACACCGTTGGACACCGTGGGACAACGTGGGACAACGTGGGACAACGTGGGACAACGTGGGACAACGTGGGACAACGTGGGGCAACGTAGGACAACGTGGGACAACGTGGGACAACGTGGGGCAACGTAGGACAACGTGGGACAACGTGGGACACCGTTGGACATCGTTGGACAACGTGGGACATCGTGGGACAACGTGGGACAACGTGGGACAACGTGGGACACCGTTGGACACCGTGGGACACCGTTGGACACCGTTGGACACCGTGGGACACCGTTGGACACCGTTGGACATCGTTGGACTCCGTTGGACACCGTTGGACATCGTGGGACAACGTGGGACAACGTGGGACAACGTGGGACAACGTGGGACAACGTGGGACAACGTGGGACATCGTGGGACAACGTGGGACAACGTGGGACAACGTGGGACAACGTGGGACAACGTGGGACACCGTTGGACAACGTGGGACACCGTTGGACAACGTGGGACACCGTTGGACATCGTTGGACACCGTGGGACAACGTGGGACAACGTGGGACAACGTGGGACACCGTTGGACACCGTTGGACATCGTTGGACATCGTTGGACATCGTGGGACACCGTTGGTCATCGTTGGACACCGTTGGACATCGTTGGACACCGTGGGACAACGTGGGACAACGTGGGACAACGTGGGACACCGTTGGACATCGTTGGACACCGTTGGACATCGTTGGACACCGTGCGACACCGTTGGACAACGTGGGACACCGTTGGACATCGATGGACAGCGTGGGACAACGTGGGACAACGTGGGACAACGTGGGACACCGTTGGACACCGTTGGACATCGTTGGACATCGTTGGACATCGTGGGACACCGTTGGACATCGTTGGACACCGTTGGACATCGTTGTACACCGTGGGACAACGTGGGACAACGTGGGAAAACGTGGGACACAGTTGGACATCGTTGGACACCGTTGGACATCGTTGGACACCGTGGCACACCGTTGGACACTGTTGGACACCGTTGGACATCGGTGGACATCGTGGGACACCGTTGGACACCGTTGGACATCGTTGGACACCGTTGGACACCGTGGGACAACGTGGGACAACGTGGGACAACGTGGGACAACGTGGGACAACGTGGGACAACGTGGGACAACGTGGGACAACGTGGGACACCGTTGGACACCGTGGGACTTCGTTGGACAACGTGGGACAACGTGGGACAACGTGGGACAACGTGGGACAACGTGGGACAACGTGGGACAACGTGGGACAACGTGGGACAACGTGGGACACCGTTGGACACCGTGGGACTTCGTTGGACAACGTGGGACAACGTGGGACAACGTGGGACAACGTGGGACATCGTGGGACACCGTTGGACACCGTGGGACACCGTTGGACATCGTTGGACACCGTTGGACATCGTTGGACACCGTGCGACACCGTTGGACAACGTGGGACACCGTTGGACATCGTTGGACAGCGTGGGACAACGTGGGACAACGTGGGACAACGTGGGACACCGTTGGACACCGTTGGACATCGTTGGACACCGTTGGACATCGTGGGACACCGTTGGACACCGTTGGACACCGTGGGACATCGTTGGACACCGTGGGACAACGTGGGACAACGTGGGACAACGTGGGACACAGTTGGACATCGTTGGACACCGTTGGACATCGTTGGACACCGTGGGACACCGTTGGACACTGTTGGACACCGTTGGACATCGGTGGACATCGTTGGACACCGTGGGACAACGTGGGACAACGTGGGACAACGTGGGAAACCATGGAACAACGTGGGACAACGTGGGACAACGTGGGACAACGTGGGACAACGTGGGACACCGTTGGACATCGTTGGACACCGTGGGACAACGTGGGACAACGTGGGACAACGTGGGACACCGTTGGACACCGTTGGACACCGTGGGACACCGTTGGACAACGTGGGACAACGTGGGACAACGTGGGACAACGTGGGACAACGTGGGACAACGTGGGACAACGTGGGACAACGTGGGACATTGTGGGACACCGTTGGACACCGTGGGACACCGTTGGACAACGTGGGACAACGTGGGACAACGTGGGACAACGTGGGACAACGTGGGACAACGTGGGACACCGTTGGACACCGTGGGACACCGTTGGACACCGTTGGACATCGTTGGACACCGTGGGACAACGTGGGACAACGTGGGACAACGTGGGAAACCATGGAACAACGTGGGACAACGTGGGACAACGTGGGACAACGTGCGACAACGTGGGACACCGTTGGACATCGTTGGACACCGTGGGACAACGTGGGACAACGTGGGACAACGTGGGACACCGTTGGACACCGTGGGACACCGTTGGACAACGTGGGACAACGTGGGACAACGTGGGACAACGTGGTACAACGTGGGACAACGTGGGACAACGTGGGACAACGTGGGACATCGTGGGACACCGTTGGACACCGTGGGACACCGTTGGACAACGTGGGACAACGTGGGACAACGTGGGACAACGTGGGACAACGTGGGACACCGTTGGACACCGTGGGACACCGTTGGACACCGTTGGACATCGTTGGACACCGTGGGACAACGTGGGACAACGTGGGACAACGTGGGAAACCATGGAACAACGTGGGACAACGTGGGACAACGTGGGACAACGTGGGACAACGTGGGACAACGTGGGACACCGTTGGACATCGTTGGACAACGTGGGACAACGTGGGACAACGTGGGACAACGTGGGACAACGTGGGACAACGTGGGACACCGTTGGACACCGTGGGACACCGTTGGACACCGTTGGACATCGTTGGACACCGTGGGACAACGTGGGACAACGTGGGACAACGTGGGACACCGTTGGACACCGTGGGACAACGTGGGACAACGTGGGACAACGTGGGACACCGTTGGACATCGTTGGACATCGTTGGACATCGTTGGACACCGTTGGACACCGTTGGACACCGTTGGATACCGTTGGACACCGTTGGACATCGTTGGACACCGTGGGACAACGTGGGACAACGTGGGACAACGTGGGACACCGTTGGACACCGTTGGACATCGTTGGACATCGTTGGACATCGTGGGACACCGTTGGTCATCGTTGGACACCGTTGGACATCGTTGGACACCGTGGGACAACGTGGGACAACGTGGGACAACGTGGGACACCGTTGGACATCGTTGGACACCGTTGGACATCGTTGGACACCGTGCGACACCGTTGGACAACGTGGGACACCGTTGGACATCGATGGACAGCGTGGGACAACGTGGGACAACGTGGGACAACGTGGGACACCGTTGGACACCGTTGGACATCGTTGGACATCGTTGGACATCGTGGGACACCGTTGGACATCGTTGGACACCGTTGGACATCGTTGGACACCGTGGGACAACGTGGGACAACGTGGGACAACGTGGGACACAGTTGGACATCGTTGGACACCGTTGGACATCGTTGGACACCGTGGCACACCGTTGGACACTGTTGGACACCGTTGGACATCGGTGGACATCGTGGGACACCGTTGGACACCGTTGGACATCGTTGGACACCGTTGGACACCGTGGGACAACGTGGGACAACGTGGGACAACGTGGGACAACGTGGGACAACGTGGGACAACGTGGGACAACGTGGGACAACGTGGGACACCGTTGGACACCGTGGGACTTCGTTGGACAACGTGGGACAACGTGGGACAACGTGGGACAACGTGGGACAACGTGGGACAACGTGGGACACCGTTGGACACCGTGGGACTTCGTTGGACAACGTGGGACAACGTGGGACAACGTGGGACAACGTGGGACATCGTGGGACACCGTTGGACACCGTGGGACACCGTTGGACATCGTTGGACACCGTTGGACATCGTTGGACACCGTGCGACACCGTTGGACAACGTGGGACACCGTTGGACATCGTTGGACAGCGTGGGACAACGTGGGACAACGTGGGACAACGTGGGACACCGTTGGACACCGTTGGACATCGTTGGACATCGTTGGACATCGTGGGACACCGTTGGACACCGTTGGACACCGTTGGACATCGTTGGACACCGTGGGACAACGTGGGACAACGTGGGACAACGTGGGACACAGTTGGACATCGTTGGACACCGTTGGACATCGTTGGACACCGTGGGACACCGTTGGACACTGTTGGACACCGTTGGACATCGGTGGACATCGTTGGACACCGTGGGACAACGTGGGACAACGTGGGACAACGTGGGAAACCATGGAACAACGTGGGACAACGTGGGACAACGTGGGACAACGTGGGACAACGTGGGACACCGTTGGACATCGTTGGACACCGTGGGACAACGTGGGACAACGTGGGACAACGTGGGACACCGTTGGACACCGTGGGACACCGTTGGACAACGTGGGACAACGTGGGACAACGTGGGACAACGTGGGACAACGTGGGACAACGTGGGACAACGTGGGACAACGTGGGACATCGTGGGACACCGTTGGACACCGTGGGACACCGTTGGACAACGTGGGACAACGTGGGACAACGTGGGACAACGTGGGACAACGTGGGACACCGTTGGACACCGTGGGACACCGTTGGACACCGTTGGACATCGTTGGACACCGTGGGACAACGTGGGACAACGTGGGACAACGTGGGAAACCATGGAACAACGTGGGACAACGTGGGACAACGTGGGACAACGTGGGACAACGTGGGACACCGTTGGACATCGTTGGACACCGTGGGACAACGTGGGACAACGTGGGACAACGTGGGACACCGTTGGACACCGTGGGACACCGTTGGACAACGTGGGACAACGTGGGACAACGTGGGACAACGTGGTACAACGTGGGACAACGTGGGACAACGTGGGACAACGTGGGACATCGTGGGACACCGTTGGACACCGTGGGACACCGTTGGACAACGTGGGACAACGTGGGACAACGTGGGACAACGTGGGACAACGTGGGACACCGTTGGACACCGTGGGACACCGTTGGACACCGTTGGACATCGTTGGACACCGTGGGACAACGTGGGACAACGTGGGACAACGTGGGAAACCATGGAACAACGTGGGACAACGTGGGACAACGTGGGACAACGTGGGACAACGTGGGACAACGTGGGACACCGTTGGACATCGTTGGACAACGTGGGACAACGTGGGACAACGTGGGACAACGTGGGACAACGTGGGACAACGTGGGACACCGTTGGACACCGTGGGACACCGTTGGACACCGTTGGACATCGTTGGACACCGTGGGACAACGTGGGACAACGTGGGACAACGTGGGACACCGTTGGACACCGTGGGACAACGTGGGACAACGTGGGACAACGTGGGACACCGTTGGACATCGTTGGACATCGTTGGACATCGTTGGACACCGTTGGACACCGTTGGACACCGTTGGATACCGTTGGACACCGTTGGACATCGGTGGACATCGTGGGACACCGTTGGACACCGTTGGACATCGTTGGACACCGTTGGACACCGTGGGACACCGTTGGACAACGTGGGACAACGTGGGACAACGTGGGACAACGTGGGACAACGTGGGACACCGTTGGACACCGTGGGACACCGTTGGACACCGTTGGACATCGTTGGACACCGTGGGACAACGTGGGACAACGTGGGACAACGTGGGAAACCATGGAACAACGTGGGACACCGTTGGACACCGTGGGACACCGTTGGACAACGTGGGACAACGTGGGACAACGTGGGACAACGTGGTACAACGTGGGACAACGTGGGACAACGTGGGACAACGTGGGACATCGTGGGACACCGTTGGACACCGTGGGACACCGTTGGACAACGTGGGACAACGTGGGACAACGTGGGACAACGTGGGACAACGTGGGACACCGTTGGACACCGTGGGACACCGTTGGACACCGTGGGACATCGTTGGACACCGTGGGACAACGTGGGACAACGTGGGACAACGTGGGAAACCATGGAACAACGTGGGACAACGTGGGACAACGTGGGACAACGTGGGACAACGTGGGACAACGTGGGACACCGTTGGACATCGTTGGACAACGCGGGACAACGTGGGACAACGTGGGACAACGTGGGACAACGTGGGACAACGTGGGACACCGTTGGACACCGTGGGACACCGTTGGACACCGTTGGACATCGTTGGACACCGTGGGACAACGTGGGACAACGTGGGACAACGTGGGACACCGTTGGACACCGTGGGACAACGTGGGACAACGTGGGACAACGTGGGACACCGTTGGACATCGTTGGACATCGTTGGACATCGTTGGACACCGTTGGACACCGTTGGACACCGTTGGATACCGTTGGACACCGTTGGACATCGGTGGACATCGTGGGACACCGTTGGACACCGTTGGACATCGTTGGACACCGTTGGACACCGTGGGACAACGTGGGACAACGTGGGACAACGTGGGACAACGTGGGACAACGTGGGACAACGTGGGACAACGTGGGACACCGTTGGACACCGTGGGACACCGTTGGACAACGTGGGACAACGTGGGACAACGTGGGACAACGTGGGACAACGTGGGACACCGTTGGACACCGTGGGACACCGTTGGACACCGTTGGACATCGTTGGACACCGTGGGACAACGTGGGACAACGTGGGACAACGTGGGAAACCATGGAACAACGTGGGACAACGTGGGACAACGTGGGACAACGTGGGACAACGTGGGACACCGTTGGACATCGTTGGACACCGTGGGACAACGTGGGACAACGTGGGACACCGTTTGTAAATTCGTACTATCGCGGGGAGACGCGGTCGTTAGAATACGCGTCAACGAGAGTCGTAAATTCCCGTTACGATTAGAATAATCGACACCACGAATAGTTCGATCCCCGTATTTCGGTTATGATAATCGGGGTGGTTGATGCGGTATAACACTGAGAGTCACAGAATTATAATAATGTATATTTCCAACAACTAGTCTACACGATTGAAAAGATATAAACAATTAACAACTTTATCGCACGCAGATAATGTAACTGTATACAGTATCGAGCAAGGCTCTTACACTTGAAGTTAGTCTCTTGGTGGACGTAGCACGATATGATACTTAACAGGATAAGCGAATGTCTGGCAATGTCGCGGATCGACTTGGCGTTCTGTTCTGAGTTAGACGTTTGGCGTTAGAAGTTTGAATGATTGGTCGCTCTTGCGTTGAGATGGAAGAGGGTAAGTGTGGGTGTGCCCTTTTGCATGACGAACGCGGATTCGTTGTTCACACTTTTCGTTAAGAAAAGTGAGGGTAACGATCCGCGATGTCGATTGGTTATGCCCTACGCTGATGCTTGAAGGGATGGGTAGAAGGTCTCCTACCATCGTGGTTGATAGGAGACCTTGTGGTGGAAAAACCTGATTGATTTATTAGCCAGACATTCGATTCTTCCCGATGGGTGCGTGTTCGCTTTCTCCGTATTTTTTCAGCGCGCCTAATAAACCCAAGGACCACTCTAAAAACCAGATGTGCTTCGAAAATATTTCTGGGCTTAAGAAATTCTTCAGGACAAAGGGGTTGACTGAAGACGCCTGTTAATACAATACAGTGACAGCGAAAGAATATATTGGGTCCTTAGGTTTATTGAGGGTCGGAGTGACGTTACGCAGGCCGCTGGCTGTCCGGTCGCGAGGGCTGGCATGCAGATGTTTAGGCGACGTAACACCGTTGGACACCGTTGGACATCGTTGGACATCGTTGGACACCGTTGGACACCGTTGGACACCGTTGGACACCGTGGGACAACGTGGGACAACGTGGGACAACGTGGGACAACGTGGGACAACGTGGGACAATGTGGGACAACGTAGGACAACGTGGGACAACGTGGGACACCGTTGGACATCGTTGGACAACGTGGGACATCGTGGGACAACGTGGGACAACGTGGGACAACGTGGGACAACGTGGGACACCGTTGGACATCGCTGGACACCGTTGGACATCGTTGGACACCGTGGGACAACGTGGGACAACGTGGGACAACGTGGGACAACGTGGGACAACGTGGGACAACGTGGGACAACGTGGGACAACGTGGGAAACCGTGGAACAACGTGGGACAACGTGGGACACCCTTGGACATCGTTGGACATCGTTGGACACCGTGGGACAACGTGGGACAACGTGGGAAAACGTGGGACAACGTGGGACACCGTTGGACATCGCTGGACACCGTTGGACATCGTTGGACACCGTGGGACAACGTGGGACAACGTGGGACAACGTGGGACAACGTGGGACAACGTGGGACAACGTGGGACAACGTGGGACAACGTGGGACAACGTGGGACAACGTGGGACAACGTGGGACAACGTGGGACAACGTGGGACAACGTGGGACATCGTGGGACAACGTGGGACAACGTGGGACAACGTGGGACAACGTGGGACATCGTTGGACACCGTTGGACACCGTGGGACAACGTGGGACAACGTGGGACATCGTTGGACACCGTGGGACAACGTGGGACAACGTGGGACAACGTGGGACACCGTTGGACACCGTTGGACACCGTTGGACACCGTTGGACATCGTTGGACACCGTGGGAAACCATGGAACAACGTGGGACAACGTGGGACATCGTGGGACAACGTGGGACAACGTGGGACAACGTGGGACACCGTTGGACACCGTTGGACACCGTTGGACACCGTTGGACATCGTTGGACACCGTGGGACAACGTGGGACAACGTGGGACAACGTGGGACACCGTGGGACACCGTTGGACACCGTTGGACACCGTTGGACATCGTTGGACACCGTGGGACAACGTGGGACAACGTGGGACAACGTGGGAAACCATGGAACAACGTGGGACAACGTGGGACATCGTGGGACAACGTGGGACAACGTGGGACAACGTGGGACACCGTTGGACACCGTTGGACACCGTTGGACACCGTTGGACATCGTTGGACACCGTGGGACAACGTGGGACAACGTGGGACAACGTGGGAAACCATGGAACAACGTGGGACAACGTGGGACACCGTTGGACATCGTTGGACATCGTTGGACACCGTGGGACAACGTGGGACAACGTGGGACAACGTGGGACAACGTGGGAAACCATGGAACAACGTGGGACAACGTGGGACAACGTGGGACAACGTGGGACAACGTGGGACAACGTGGGACAACGTGGGACAACGTGGGACAACGTGGGACAACGTGGGACAACGTGTGACAACGTGGGACAACGTGGGACATCGTGGGACAACGTGGGACACCGTGGGACAACGTGGGACAACGTGGGACAACGTGGGACAACGTGGGACAACGTGGGACAACGTGGGACAACGTGGGACACCGTTGGACACCGTGGGACACCGTTGGACAACGTGGGACAACGTGGGACAACGTGGGACAACGTGGGACAACGTGGGACACCGTTGGACACCGTGGGACACCGTTGGACACCGTTGGACATCGTTGGACACCGTGGGACAACGTGGGACAACGTGGGACAACGTGGGAAACCATGGAACAACGTGGGACAACGTGGGACAACGTGGGACAACGTGGGACAACGTGGGACACCGTTGGACATCGTTGGACACCGTGGGACAACGTGGGACAACGTGGGACACCGTTTGTAAATTCGTACTATCGCGGGGAGACGCGGTCGTTAGAATACGCGTCAACGAGAGTCGTAAATTCCCGTTACGATTAGAATAATCGACACCACGAATAGTTCGATCCCCGTATTTCGGTTATGATAATCGGGGTGGTTGATGCGGTATAACACTGAGAGTCACAGAATTATAATAATGTATATTTCCAACAACTAGTCTACACGATTGAAAAGATATAAACAATTAACAACTTTATCGCACGCAGATAATGTAACTGTATACAGTATCGAGCAAGGCTCTTACACTTGAAGTTAGTCTCTTGGTGGACGTAGCACGATATGATACTTAACAGGATAAGCGAATGTCTGGCAATGTCGCGGATCGACTTGGCGTTCTGTTCTGAGTTAGACGTTTGGCGTTAGAAGTTTGAATGATTGGTCGCTCTTGCGTTGAGATGGAAGAGGGTAAGTGTGGGTGTGCCCTTTTGCATGACGAACGCGGATTCGTTGTTCACACTTTTCGTTAAGAAAAGTGAGGGTAACGATCCGCGATGTCGATTGGTTATGCCCTACGCTGATGCTTGAAGGGATGGGTAGAAGGTCTCCTACCATCGTGGTTGATAGGAGACCTTGTGGTGGAAAAACCTGATTGATTTATTAGCCAGACATTCGATTCTTCCCGATGGGTGCGTGTTCGCTTTCTCCGTATTTTTTCAGCGCGCCTAATAAACCCAAGGACCACTCTAAAAACCAGATGTGCTTCGAAAATATTTCTGGGCTTAAGAAATTCTTCAGGACAAAGGGGTTGACTGAAGACGCCTGTTAATACAATACAGTGACAGCGAAAGAATATATTGGGTCCTTAGGTTTATTGAGGGTCGGAGTGACGTTACGCAGGCCGCTGGCTGTCCGGTCGCGAGGGCTGGCATGCAGATGTTTAGGCGACGTAACACCGTTGGACACCGTTGGACATCGTTGGACATCGTTGGACACCGTTGGACACCGTTGGACACCGTTGGACACCGTGGGACAACGTGGGACAACGTGGGACAACGTGGGACAACGTGGGACAACGTGGGACAATGTGGGACAACGTAGGACAACGTGGGACAACGTGGGACACCGTTGGACATCGTTGGACAACGTGGGACATCGTGGGACAACGTGGGACAACGTGGGACAACGTGGGACAACGTGGGACACCGTTGGACATCGCTGGACACCGTTGGACATCGTTGGACACCGTGGGACAACGTGGGACAACGTGGGACAACGTGGGACAACGTGGGACAACGTGGGACAACGTGGGACAACGTGGGACAACGTGGGACAACGTGGGAAACCATGGAACAACGTGGGACAACGTGGGACACCCTTGGACATCGTTGGACATCGTTGGACACCGTGGGACAACGTGGGACAACGTGGGAAAACGTGGGACAACGTGGGACACCGTTGGACATCGCTGGACACCGTTGGACATCGTTGGACACCGTGGGACAACGTGGGACAACGTGGGACAACGTGGGACAACGTGGGACAACGTGGGACAACGTGGGACAACGTGGGACAACGTGGGACAACGTGGGACAACGTGGGACAACGTGGGACAACGTGGGACAACGTGGGACAACGTGGGACATCGTGGGACAACGTGGGACAACGTGGGACAACGTGGGACAACGTGGGACATCGTTGGACACCGTTGGACACCGTGGGACAACGTGGGACAACGTGGGACATCGTTGGACACCGTGGGACAACGTGGGACAACGTGGGACAACGTGGGACACCGTTGGACACCGTTGGACACCGTTGGACACCGTTGGACATCGTTGGACACCGTGGGAAACCATGGAACAACGTGGGACAACGTGGGACATCGTGGGACAACGTGGGACAACGTGGGACAACGTGGGACACCGTTGGACACCGTTGGACACCGTTGGACACCGTTGGACATCGTTGGACACCGTGGGACAACGTGGGACAACGTGGGACAACGTGGGACACCGTTGGACACCGTTGGACACCGTTGGACACCGTTGGACATCGTTGGACACCGTGGGACAACGTGGGACAACGTGGGACAACGTGGGAAACCATGGAACAACGTGGGACAACGTGGGACATCGTGGGACAACGTGGGACAACGTGGGACAACGTGGGACACCGTTGGACACCGTTGGACACCGTTGGACACCGTTGGACATCGTTGGACACCGTGGGACAACGTGGGACAACGTGGGACAACGTGGGAAACCATGGAACAACGTGGGACAACGTGGGACACCGTTGGACATCGTTGGACATCGTTGGACACCGTGGGACAACGTGGGACAACGTGGGACAACGTGGGACAACGTGGGAAACCATGGAACAACGTGGGACAACGTGGGACAACGTGGGACAACGTGGGACAACGTGGGACAACGTGGGACAACGTGGGACAACGTGGGACAACGTGGGACAACGTGGGACAACGTGTGACAACGTGGGACAACGTGGGACATCGTGGGACAACGTGGGACAACGTGGGACAACGTGGGACAACGTGGGACAACGTGGGACAACGTGGGACAACGTGGGACAACGTGGGACACCGTTGGACATCGTTGGACACCGTGGGACAACGTGGGACAACGTGGGACAACGTGGGACACCGTTGGACACCGTTGGACACCGTTGGACACCGTTGGACATCGTTGGACACCGTGGGACAACGTGGGACAACGTGGGACAACGTGGGAAACCATGGAACAACGTGGGACAACGTGGGACACCGTTGGACATCGTTGGACAACGTGGGACAACGTGGGACAACGTGGGACAACGTGGGACAACGTGGGACAACGTGGGACAACGTGGGACACCGTTGGACACCGTGGGACACCGTTGGACACCGTTGGACATCGTTGGACACCGTGGGACAACGTGGGACAACGTGGGACAACGTGGGACAACGTGGGACAACGTGGGACAACGTGGGACAACGTGGGACAACGTGGGACAACGTGGGACAACGTGGGACATCGTTTGACAACGTGGGACAACGTGGGACAACGTGGGACAACGTGGGACACCGTTGGACAACGTGGGACACCGTTGGACATCGTTGGACACCGTGGGACAACGTGGGACAACGTGGGAAAACGTGGGGCAACGTGGGACAACGTGGGACAACGTGGGACACCGTTGGACACCGTTGGACACCGTTGGACACCGTTGGACATCGTTGGACACCGTGGGACAACGTGGGACAACGTGGGACAACGTGGGAAACCATGGAACAACGTGGGACAACGTGGGACACCGTTGGACATCGTTGGACAACGTGGGACAACGTGGGACAACGTGGGACAACGTGGGACAACGTGGGACAACGTGGGACACCGTTGGACAACGTGGGACATCGTGGGACAACGTGGGACAACGTGGGACAACGTGGGACAACGTGGGACATCGTTGGACACCGTTGGACACCGTGGGACAACGTGGGACACCGTTGGACACCGTTGGACATCGTTGGACACCGTGGGACAACGTGGGACAACGTGGGACAACGTGGGACAACGTGGGACAACGTGGGACAACGTGGGACAACGTGGGACATCGTTTGACAACGTGGGACAACGTGGGACAACGTGGGACAACGTGGGACAACGTGGGACAACGTGGGACACCGTTGGACAACGTGGGACACCGTTGGACATCGTTGGACACCGTGGGACAACGTGGGACAACGTGGGAAAACGTGGGACAACGTGGGACAACGTGGGACAACGTGGGACAACGTGGGACAACGTGGGACAACGTGGGACAACGTGGGACAACGTGGGACAACGTGGGACATCGTTTGACAACGTGGGACAACGTGGGACAACGTGGGACAACGTGGGACAACGTGGGACAACGTGGGACAACGTGGGACAACGTTGGACACCGTGGGACACCGTTGGACACCGTTGGACATCGTTGGACACCGTGGGACAACGTGGGACAACGTGGGAAAACGTGGGACAACGTGGGACAACGTGGGACAACGTGGGACAACGTGGGACAACGTGGGACAACGTGGGACAACGTGGGACAACGTGGGACAACGTGGGACAACGTGGGACATCGTGGGACAACGTGGGACAACGTGGGACACCGTGGGACAACGTGGGACAACGTGGGACAACGTGGGACACCGTTGGACACCGTTGGACATCGTTGGACATCGTTGGACATCGTGGGACACCGTTGGACATCGCTGGACACCGTTGGACATCGTTGGACACCGTGGGACAACGTGGGACAACGTGGGACAACGTGGGACAACGTGGGACAACGTGGGACAACGTGGGACAACGTGGGACAACGTGGGGCAACGTGGGACAACGTGGGACATCGTGGGACAACGTGGGACAACGAGGGACAACGTGGGACAACGTGGGACAACGTGGGACACCGTTGGACATCGTTGGACACCGTGGGACAACGTGGGACAACGTGGGACAACGTGGGACACCGTTGGACACCGTTGGACATCGTTGGACATCGTTGGACACCGTGGGACACCGTTGGACATCGGTGGACATCGTGGGACACCGTTGGACACCGTGGGACAACGTGGGACAACGTGGGACAACGTGGGACACCGTTGGACACCGTTGGACATCGTTGGACATCGTTGGACATCGTGGGACACCGTTGGACAACGTGGGACAACGTGGGACAACGTGGGACAACGTGGGACAACGTGGGACAACGTGGGACAACGTGGGACAACGTGGGACACCGTTGGACATCGTTGGACACCGTGGGACAACGTGGGACAACGTGGGACAACGTGGGACATCGTTGGACACCGTTGGACACCGTTGGACATCGTTGGACACCGTGGGACAACGTGGGACAACGTGGGACAACGTGGGACAACGTGGGACAACGTCGGACAACGTGGGACAACGTGGGACAATGTGGGACAACGTGGGACAACGTGGGACAACGTGGGACAACGTGGGACAACGTGGGACAACGTGGGACAACGTGGGACATCGTGGGACAACGTGGGACAACGTGGGACAACGTGGGACAACGTGGGACATCGTTGGACACCGTTGGACACCGTGGGACAACGTGGGACAACGTGGGACAACGTGGGACAACGTGGGACAACGTGGGACAACGTGGGACAACGTGGGACAACGTGGGACAACGTGGGACAACGTGGGACAACGTGGGACAACGTGGGACACCGTTGGACATCGTTGGACAACGTGGGACAACGTGGGACAACGTGGGACAACGTGGGACAACGTGGGACAACGTGGGACAACGTTGGACACCGTGGGACACCGTTGGACACCGTTGGACAACGTGGCACAACGTGGGACAACGTGGGACAACGTGGGACAACGTGGGAAACCATGGAACAACGTGGGACAACGTGGGACACCGTTGGACATCGTTGGACATCGTTGGACACCGTGGGACAACGTGGGACAACGTGGGAAAACGTGGGACAACGTGGGACACCGTTGGACATCGCTGGACTCCGTTGGACATCGTTGGACACCGTGGGACAACGTGGGACAACGTGGGACAACGTGGGACAACGTGGGACAACGTGGGACAACGTGGGACAACGTGGGACAACGTGGGACAACGTGGGACAACGTGGGACAACGTGGGACATCGTGGGACAACGTGGGACAACGTGGGACAACGTGGGACAACGTGGGACACCGTGGGACAACGTGGGACAACGTGGGACAACGTGGGACAACGTGGGACAACGTGGGACAACGTGGGACAACGTGGGACAACGTGGGACAACGTGGGACAACGTGGGACAACGTGGGACAACGTGGGACACCGTTGGACATCGTTGGACAACGTGGGACAACGTGGGACAACGTGGGACAACGTGGGACAACGTGGGACAACGTTGGACACTGTGGGACACCGTTGGACACCGTTGGACAACGTGGGACAACGTGGCACAACGTGGGACAACGTGGGACAACGTGGGACAACGTGGGACAACGTGGGACAACGTGGGACAACGTGGGACAACGTGGGACACCGTTGGACATCGTTGGACAACGTGGGACAACGTGGGACAACGTGGGACAACGTGGGACAACGTGGGACAACGTGGGACAACGTTGGACACCGTGGGACACCGTTGGACACCGTTGGACAACGTGGCACAACGTGGGACAACGTGGGACAACGTGGGACAACGTGGGAAACCATGGAACAACGTGGGACAACGTGGGACACCGTTGGACATCGTTGGACATCGTTGGACACCGTGGGACAACGTGGGACAACGTGGGAAAACGTGGGACAACGTGGGACACCGTTGGACATCGCTGGACTCCGTTGGACATCGTTGGACACCGTGGGACAACGTGGGACAACGTGGGACAACGTGGGACAACGTGGGACAACGTGGGACAACGTGGGACAACGTGGGACAACGTGGGACAACGTGGGACAACGTGGGACAACGTGGGACATCGTGGGACAACGTGGGACAACGTGGGACAACGTGGGACAACGTGGGACACCGTGGGACAACGTGGGACAACGTGGGACAACGTGGGACAACGTGGGACAACGTGGGACAACGTGGGACAACGTGGGACAACGTGGGACAACGTGGGACAACGTGGGACAACGTGGGACAACGTGGGACACCGTTGGACATCGTTGGACAACGTGGGACAACGTGGGACAACGTGGGACAACGTGGGACAACGTGGGACAACGTGGGACAACGTTGGACACCGTGGGACACCGTTGGACACCGTTGGACAACGTGGGACAACGTGGGACAACGTGGGACAACGTGGGACAACGTGGGAAACCATGGAACAACGTGGGACAACGTGGGACACCGTTGGACATCGTTGGACATCGTTGGACCCCGTGGGACAACGTGGGACAACGTGGGAAAACGTGGGACAACGTGGGACACCGTTGGACATCGCTGGACACCGTTGGACATCGTTGGACACCGTGGGACAACGTGGGACAACGTGGGACAACGTGGGACAACGTGGGACAACGTGGGACAACGTGGGACAACGTGGGACAACGTGGGACAACGTGGGACATCGTGGGACAACGTGGGACAACGTGGGACAACGTGGGACAACGTGGGACATCGTTGGACACCGTTGGACACCGTGGGACAACGTGGGACAACGTGGGACAACGTGGGACAACGTGGGACAACGTGGGACACCGTTGGACATCGTTGGACACCGTGGGACAACGTGGGACAACGTGGGACAACGTGGGACACCGTTGGACACCGTTGGACACCGTTGGACACCGTTGGACATCGTTGGACACCGTGGGACAACGTGGGACAACGTGGGACAACGTGGGAAACCATGGAACAACGTGGGACAACGTGGGACACCGTTGGACATCGTTGGACAACGTGGGACAACGTGGGACAACGTGGGACACCGTTGGACAGCGTGGGACACCGTGGGACACCGTTGGACATCGTTGGACACCGTGGGACAACGTGGGACAACGTGGGACAACGTGGGACAACGTGGGACAACGTGGGACAACGTGGGACAACGTGGGACAACGTGGGACAACGTGGGACATCGTGGGACAACGTGGGACAACGTGGGACAACGTGGGACAACGTGGGACACCGTTGGACAACGTGGGACACCGTTGCACATCGTTGGACACCGTGGGACAACGTGGGACAACGTGGGACCACGTGGGACAACGTGGGACAACGTGGGACAACGTGGGACAACGTGGGACAACGTGGGACAACGTTGGACATCGTTGGACATCGTTGGACACCGTGGGACAACGTGGGACAACGTGGGACAACGTGGGACAACGTGGGACAACGTGGGACAACGTGGGACAACGTGGGACAACGTGGGACAACGTGGGACAACGTGGGACAACGTGGGACAACGTGGGACACCGTTGGACATCGTTGGACAACATGGGACAACGTGGGACAACGTGGGACAACGTGGGACAACGTGGGACAACGTGGGACACCGTTGGACACCGTGGGACACCGTTGGACACCGTTGGACATCGTTGGACACCGTGGGACAACGTGGGACAACGTGGGACAACGTGGGACAACGTGGGACAACGTGGGACAACTTGGGACAACGTGGGACAACGTGGGACAACGTGGGACATCGTGGGACAACGTGGGACAACGTGGGACAACGTGGGACAACGTGGGACACAGTTGGACAACGTGGGACACCGTTGGACATCGTTGGACACCGTGGGACAACGCGGGACAACGTGGGACAACGTGGGACACCGTTGGACACCGTTGGACATCGTTGGACATCGTTGGACATCGTGGGACACCGTTGGACATCGTTGGACATCGTTGGACACCGTGGGACAACGTGGGACAACGTGGGACAACGTGGGACAACGTGGGACAACGTGGGACAACGTGGGACAACGTGGGACAACGTGGGACAACGTGGGACAACGTGGGACAACGTGGGACAACGTGGGACAACGTGGGACACCGTTGGACATCGTTGGACAACGTGGGACAACGTGGGACAACGTGGGACAACGTGGGACAACGTGGGACACCGTTGGACACCGTGGGACACCGTTGGACACCGTTGGACATCGTTGGACACCGTGGGACAACGTGGGACAACGAGGGACAACGTGGGACAACGTGGGACAACGTGGGACAACGTGGGACAACGTGGGACAACGTGGGACATCGTGGGACAACGTGGGACAACGTGGGACAACGTGGGACAACGTGGGACAACGTGGGACACCGTTGGACAACGTGGGACACCGTTGGACATCGTTGGACACCGTGGGACAACGTGGGACAACGTGGGACAACGTGGGACAACGTGGGACACCGTTGGACACCGTTGGACATCGTTGGACATCGTTGGACACCGTGGGACAACGTGGGACAACGTGGGACAACGTGGGACAACGTGGGACAACGTTGGACAACGTGGGACAACGTGGGACAACGTGGGACAACGTGGGACAACGTGGGACACCGTGGGACATCGTTGGACACCGTGGGACAACGTGGGACAACGTGGGACAACGTGGGACATCGTTGGACACCGTTGGACACCGTTGGACACCGTTGGACACCGTTGGACATCGGTGGACATCGTGGGACACCGTTGGACACCGTGGGACAACGTGGGACAACGTGGGACAACGTGGGACACCGTTGGACACCGTTGGACATCGTTGGACATCGTTGGACATCGTGGGACACCGTTGGACAACGTGGGACAACGTGGGACAACGTGGGACACCGTGGGACACCGTTGGACACCGTTGGACATCGTTGGACACCGTGGGACAACGTGGGACAACGTGGGACACCGTTGGACACCGTGGGACAACGTGGGACAACGTGGGACAACGTGGGACAACGTGGGACAACGTGGGACAACGTAGGACAACGTGGGACAACGTGGGACAACGTTGGACACCGTTGGACACCGTTGGACATCGTTGGACATCGTTGGACATCGTGGGACACCGTTGGACAACGTGGGACAACGTGGGACAACGTGGGACACCGTGGGACACCGTTGGACACCGTTGGACATCGTTGGACACCGTGGGACAACGTGGGACAACGTGGGACACCGTTGGACACCGTGGGACAACGTGGGACAACGTGGGACAACGTGGGACAACGTGGGACAACGTGGGACAACGTAGGACAACGTGGGACAACGTGGGACACCGTTGGACATCGTTGGACAACGTGGGACATCGTGGGACAACGTGGGACAACGTGGGACAACGTGGGACATCGTGGGACACCGTTGGACACCGTGGGACACCGTTGGACACCGTTGGACACCGTGGGACACCGTTGGACACCGTTGGACATCGTTGGACACCGTGGGACAACGTGGGACAACGTGGGACAACGTGGGACAACGTGGGACAACGTCGGACAACGTGGGACAACGTGGGACAATGTGGGACAACGTGGGACAACGTGGGACAACGTGGGACAACGTGGGACAACGTGGGACAACGTGGGACAACGTGGGACATCGTGGGACAACGTGGGACAACGTGGGACAACGTGGGACAACGTGGGACATCGTTGGACACCGTTGGACACCGTGGGACAACGTGGGACAACGTGGGACAACGTGGGACAACGTGGGACAACGTGGGACAACGTGGGACAACGTGGGACAACGTGGGACAACGTGGGACAACGTGGGACAACGTGGGACAACGTGGGACACCGTTGGACATCGTTGGACAACGTGGGACAACGTGGGACAACGTGGGACAACGTGGGACAACGTGGGACAACGTGGGACACCGTTGGACACCGTTGGACACCGTTGGACACCGTTGGACATCGTTGGACACCGTGGGACAACGTGGGACAACGTGGGAAACCATGGAACAACGTGGGACAACGTGGGACACCGTTGGACATCGTTGGACATCGTTGGACACCGTGGGACAACGTGGGACAACGTGGGAAAACGTGGGACAACGTGGGAAAACGTGGGACAACGTGGGACACCGTTGGACATCGCTGGACACCGTTGGACATCGTTGGACACCGTGGGACAACGTGGGACAACGTGGGACCACGTGGGACAACGTGGGACAACGTGGGACAACGTGGGACAACGTGGGACAACGTGGGACAACGTGGGACATCGTGGGACAACGTGGGACAACGTGGGACAACGTGGGACAACGTGGGACAACGTTGGACACCGTTGGACACCGTGGGACAACGTGGGACAACGTGGGACAACGTGGGACAACGTGGGACAACGTGGGACAACGTGGGACAACGTGGGACAACGTGGGACAACGTGGGACAACGTGGGACAACGTGGGACAACGTGGGACAACGTGGGACAACGTGGGACAACGTGGGACAACGTGGGACAACGTGGGACACCGTTGGACATCGTTGGACAACGTGGGACAACGTGGGACAACGTGGGACAACGTGGGAAACCATGGAACAACGTGGGACAACGTGGGACACCGTTGGACATCGTTGGACATCGTTGGACACCGTGGGACAACGTGGGACAACGTGGGAAAACGTGGGACAACGTGGGACACCGTTGGACATCGCTGGACACCGTTGGACATCGTTGGACACCGTGGGACAACGTGGGACAACGTGGGACAACGTGGGACAACGTGGGACAACGTGGGACAACGTGGGACAACGTGGGACAACGTGGGACACCGTTGGACATCGTTGGACATCGTTGGACACCGTGGGACAACGTGGGACAACGTGGGACAACGTGGGACAACGTGGGAAACCATGGAACAACGTGGGACAACGTGGGACAACGTGGGACAACGTGGGACAACGTGGGACAACGTGGGACAACGTGGGACAACGTGGGACAACGTGGGACAACGTGGGACAACGTGGGACATCGTGGGACAACGTGGGACAACGTGGGACAACGTGGGACAACGTGGGACAACGTGGGACAACGTGGGACAACGTGGGACAACGTGGGACACCGTTGGACATCGTTGGACACCGTGGGACAACGTGGGACAACGTGGGACAACGTGGGACACCGTTGGACACCGTTGGACACCGTTGGACACCGTTGGACATCGTTGGACACCGTGGGACAACGTGGGACAACGTGGGACAACGTGGGAAACCATGGAACAACGTGGGACAACGTGGGACACCGTTGGACATCGTTGGACAACGTGGGACAACGTGGGACAACGTGGGACAACGTGGGACAACGTGGGACAACGTGGGACAACGTGGGACACCGTTGGACACCGTGGGACACCGTTGGACACCGTTGGACATCGTTGGACACCGTGGGACAACGTGGGACAACGTGGGACAACGTGGGACAACGTGGGACAACGTGGGACAACGTGGGACAACGTGGGACAACGTGGGACAACGTGGGACAACGTGGGACATCGTTTGACAACGTGGGACAACGTGGGACAACGTGGGACAACGTGGGACACCGTTGGACAACGTGGGACACCGTTGGACATCGTTGGACACCGTGGGACAACGTGGGACAACGTGGGAAAACGTGGGACAACGTGGGACAACGTGGGACAACGTGGGACAACGTGGGACAACGTGGGACAACGTGGGACAACGTGGGACAACGTGGGACAACGTGGGACAACGTGGGACAACGTGGGACACCGTTGGACACCGTTGGACACCGTTGGACACCGTTGGACATCGTTGGACACCGTGGGACAACGTGGGACAACGTGGGACAACGTGGGACACCGTGGGACACCGTTGGACACCGTTGGACACCGTTGGACATCGTTGGACACCGTGGGACAACGTGGGACAACGTGGGACAACGTGGGAAACCATGGAACAACGTGGGACAACGTGGGACATCGTGGGACAACGTGGGACAACGTGGGACAACGTGGGACACCGTTGGACACCGTTGGACACCGTTGGACACCGTTGGACATCGTTGGACACCGTGGGACAACGTGGGACAACGTGGGACAACGTGGGAAACCATGGAACAACGTGGGACAACGTGGGACACCGTTGGACATCGTTGGACATCGTTGGACACCGTGGGACAACGTGGGACAACGTGGGACAACGTGGGACAACGTGGGAAACCATGGAACAACGTGGGACAACGTGGGACAACGTGGGACAACGTGGGACATCGTTGGACACCGTTGGACACCGTGGGACAACGTGGGACAACGTGGGACAACGTGGGACAACGTGGGACAACGTGGGACAACGTGGGACAACGTGGGACAACGTGGGACAACGTAGGACAACGTGGGACAACGTGGGACAACGTGGGACAACGTGGGACAACGTGGGACAACGTGGGACAACGTGGGACAACGTGGGACAACGTGGGACAACGTGGGACAACGTGGGACAACGTGGGACAACGTGGGACAACGTGGGACAACGTGGGACAACGTGGGACAACGTGGGACAACGTGGGACAACGTGGGACAACGTGGGACAACGTGGGACAACGTGGGACAACGTGGGACAACGTGGGACAACGTGGGACAACGTGGGACAACGTGGGACAACGTGGGACAACGTGGGACAACGTGGGACAACGTGGGACAACGTGGGACAACGTGGGACAACGTGGGACAACGTGGGACAACGTGGGACAACGTGGGACAACGTGGGACAACGTGGGACAACGTGGGACAACGTGGGACAACGTGGGACAACGTGGGACAACGTGGGACAACGTGGGACAACGTGGGACAACGTGGGACAACGTGGGACAACGTGGGACAACGTGGGACAACGTGGGACAACGTGGGACAACGTGGGACAACGTGGGACAACGTGGGACAACGTTGGACACCGTGGGACACCGTTGGACACCGTTGGACATCGTTGGACACCGTGGGACAACGTGGGACAACGTGGGACAACGTGGGACAACGTGGGACAACGTGGGACAACGTGGACAACGTGGGACAACGTGGGACAACGTGGGACAACGTGGGACAACGTGGGACAACGTGGGACATCGTTTGACAACGTGGGACAACGTGGGACAACGTGGGACAACGTGGGACACCGTTGGACAACGTGGGACACCGTTGGACATCGTTGGACACCGTGGGACAACGTGGGACAACGTGGGAAAACGTGGGACAACGTGGGACAACGTGGGACAACGTGGGACAACGTGGGACAACGTGGGACAACGTGGGACATCGTTTGACAACGTGGGGACAACGTGGGACAACGTGGGACAACGTGGGACAACGTGGGACAACGTGGGACAACGTGGGACAACGTTGGACACCGTGGGAAACC